>NC_141610.1:20939089-21186589 GCF_047967505.1 Dipteris shenzhenensis
TGACTCAAACATGCTATGCCTATAATTGTCAATATCTCCTCTTACTACACAGCCTTACTATATAGGATTTTTTGTTTCAATCCTTACTATATAGCGATGTCATTCTTTTTATATAGCCTCAAGAGAAGCTCAAATTAAACATGCTATGCTCATAATTGTGTACATCTCCTCTTCATGCTTATGTTTGGGTTTTATAAGTGTAGATGGAAGGGGCGAGTGGAAGCTCATCCGATGATGCGCCAACGCCCGGGAGCACGAAGTGGCTTACGGAGAGGTTATATTGTCATTGCACTCATTGCAGGCGAGAAGTACGATATCAACGTCGTATTATCATGCGCCACTTGCGGATGTATGGGGAGGAGCCGGAACCAGTACCCCCCGTTGGTGTTGCACATGTTGATGGATCATCGGTAAGTCAAAGCTATTTAAGTTCGCAATCTTATTGTATACCCGGAATTAGAAGATCTTCTATTTACACGAATGAGCTTATGACAGGATGACGAGGGTGACGAGGGTACACATATACCTTCTCACTTTCAACAAGACTATAGTCTCCCAGATGACGACGAGGGTATGGTCGACATGATGGATTCCATTTTTAGGGGCACTACATCCCACGTACACGTGATGTCAGAGTCTGAGGTGAAAATGCGAGAGTTGCAATCAACACAATTGTACGAGGGTGCCAGGATGTCTAAACTACGTGCTTGTCTCTCAATCTTGAATCTACAAGTACAGTATGGGTGGTCGGAGACAAGTGTCTCGGCCTTAATGAGGTTAGCCCTTGCATTAATTTGATTAACTCATTATTTGGATATTGTTTGTTTTGAGAATCATCATTTGGATAGTGTCTTTGTCATAGGTTGCTCCAAAAGATGTTGCCTGCACCAAATACCATGCCCGCATCAAGAGATGAAGCGAAAAAGATGCTAACAATGGTGGGTATGGATTATGATACCATCCATGCTTGCCGTAATGATTGTATTCTCTTTCGTCGTCAGCATGGAGATTTGGCTAGTTGTCCAAAGTGTGGGGAACAACGATATAGAGATGACTTGCAGGGTGAGAGGATACCGGTAAAGGTCTTAAGACACTTTCCCATCATTGCAAGAATACAACACATGTTTCGATGCAAATCCATAGCGGAGTTGATGACATGGCATGCATCTCATCGGTCCACTGATCACACATTGAGGATTCCCGCAGATTGTGCGGCTTGGAAGCACATAGATAATCAGTGGCCGGACTTTGCGAGAGAGCCACGCAACTTACATCTTGGGCTAGCCATGGACGGCGTGAATCCTTTCGGGTTACGCTCAACATCTTGGTCGACATGGCCCATAGTCGTGGTGAATTACAATATCCCACCATGGCTAACAATAAAAAAGGGACACCTCATGCTTGCACTACTTGTGCTAGGAAAGTACAAGGCAAGAAACATGGACGTGTACATGGCACCTTTGATAGAGGAGTTACAGATATTATGGAGAGGAGTGCAGGTCTTTGATATTTCCAGAGCTCCTAGGCATACCAATGATATTTCCGTCAGGGGTATCTTGATGTGGACCATGCATGACTACCCAGGATATGGAGAGTGCGCAGGTACGTGGTTATGTCTTTACATGTACAATGAGGGATTATGCTTTTTTTACTCTCTTTTGCACGCATGTCTTGTACTAACATATTCATGCACGCGTGCAGGGCTTGCTACAAGTGGGTACCATGCTTGTCCTGTTTGTGGACCCGCTCTGAAATCGCTTGCACGCTACTCCAAACACATGAGGAAAAATGTTTATGAAGGTCATGCTCGATACCTTCCGCTCGACCATCTCGCACGTGGAGGTCAGCTTGATCCACCACCATCATATTTAAAAGCAAGTGATTGGATTCAAGCTTGGAGGGAGAATGGAGAGGAACCTCCTCCTGGTATGAAGAGGCTATCGATCTTTCACGAGCTTCCTTATTGGGGTCAGTTACAAATCAATCATCTCTTGGATCCCATGCATATCTTTAAGAATGTGGGGGCTACCATTTGGGCACACTTGGTTGGTTCCAAGGACTCGAGAGGAGTGCGAGAAGACTTGCGTGCTATGAATAGGATGTCTCGTTTGTGGCCCCAAGTGCATGCTTCAGGAAAAGTTGTCCTCCCGAAAGCAACGTGGATCCTCTCTACGAGGGAGGAGGCAGCGATCAAGGCAGACATTGCCTCTTTTCAAACACCGACAGGGTACATGCGTTGCTTGAAAGGAGCATTTTCAAAGGACAATAAGCTTAGTGGCCTCAAGTCCCATGATTGGCACAAGGTCTTACAGGTATTCTAAGTAGAATTAGTGTACCGATAATAGTGATGCATTAGCGTAATTATTATTATGTTATATTGTTGACATGATTTCATTGTTGCTTTGATAGTTCATCCTTCCAATTACAATAAAAGGGTGCTTACAAGAAGATGTTAGAAATGCTATATTCAAGATCTGTGGTATTATGAGGTATGCTTACTATCAATTCGCATTATCTATTTTCTTCATGGACATGTGAAATAGGTGGATATTTCAAATATCTTACATATGCATGGACATGTGAAATAGGTGGATATCTCAAAAAGAGATCTCTATATCGAGCATCGAGAAGGCTAGGGTGGAATCCATCGAAGCCGTATGCTTGCTTGAGAAGCACTTTCCCTCAAGCATTATGACAACTCAAGTCCACTTGCTTGTGCACATAGTTGATGAGGTGGCTATAGCAGGTACCGTTCATAATCGATGGATGTTTTTTCTCGAGCGGTTTATGAAAACTTTAAAGGGGTTTGTAAGACAAAGAGCAAGACCAGAAGCAAGCATGGCAGAGGGATGGCTTGTGCAAGAGTCATTAGTATATATCACAGAGTTTCTTGCATCCACGGATCCTGATATGCCGCAAGCTTGGCACAACAAGGATGATGATCGCATCATTGGCGAGGTCCCCCAAGGAAAAGGAATTGAAAGAAAGATGAGCGAAGAGCAAATGGAGAAATTCAATAAGTTTTGTATCCTCAATAGCCCTGAGATGCAGAAGTGGATTGAGAGATATGAAGTGGCCAAAGCAGAAAGAATAAATGCAAGGACGAGATTCAGAGTAATGTACAGGCGATCACAACCATATCCACGAGATCTGGCTCTTCTCCCTACTCACATGTCACTTGATTGGCTACAACTAGCTATACGTAAAGCCGAACGTGATGGAGAGACAATAAACGAGCGCGAGCGGGAGTTATCATCTGGATGTATGGTGCATGTAAGTTTCTTATCTCTTGATGTAATTAAGTAATTATTTGTGGCAATATATGCTATAAAATAGGTGCATCTTCATTGTTTTAATGATGCTCTTTTACAGTACAAAAAGTACAGTGCATTATGGTCATATGGACGACATTTTCGCATAGAACGCATCAATTCAAAGAGAGTCACGTATGATTGTGGAGTCATGGCTAACTTCACACAAGATAGCCGAGCAAGTGCTTCGGATACCAATCTTCTCTCCTCACAGTTGGATTATTGTGGAACCATACGCGACATCTATGAAATTGATTTCAGACGATTTACTATTTTCATTCTTGATGTAAAATGGTTTAGAACTACTTACAACGGTCCCCATGCAACTGTGAGAAAAGATGGTAGCGGTCTCTTTGCAATAGACTCCACCAAACATTGGACCGATGAAAGTGATACTTTTGTTCTTCCCGAGCACTGTGAGCAGGTGCATACTAATGATTTAATTAGTCGAAGCTTTCGTTTTTTAAGTCCATTGATATATATATAATTGACGACATTTGGCACGTGATTTTTCATCTTCAATATAGGTGGTTTTTCATCCGGATCGTTCTGATCCAAGATGGTGGTACGTGATCCAAGTTGCACCACGAAGTAAGCAGATTTTTGAAGATCGAGATGTGGATATGGAGATGCCACTACCAAATCCGGATCCAATTGATGAATCTAGCGAAGAAGATATAGATCACCATATGAGGCAAGAGGAAGATGCGCATAATGACATCGCACGGGAGGAGGATGGAGATCACGATATTGACGAGGAAGACAACAATCATCAAGATCAATCACCACACTTAAGCTTAATTGAAGAAGATGATCAAATACTTTTAGGTGAACGTACGATGCTAGAGTACGATGATGATATAGGAGATCAACTCGGTATAGAGTTGGAGATAGACTTGCTTGGCGCCTTAGACTTGGCTCAAGATGAAACAGTTGATGTAAATGCTCTTATTTAATTTGATTTTTCTCATCTCCAACTTGGACATGAATATATGAGCTTCAAAGGCTTGATGTACATGCTCTCATTTTTTATTTCTCTATGAGCTGAAACATGTATGAAAATTTAAAAAATTTTGTCATTGGAAGAAAATAAATTTTAAGGCTAAAAAAAAAAAAAAAACCTCTCTGTAAAACGTCGCTATAATATAGTCTCAGTGTCGCTATATAGCGACCTTTAAAAGTCGCTATATAGCGACTTTTACTAAGGTCGCTATATAGCGACCTTTAAAAGTCGCTATATAGCGACTTGTACTAACGTCGCTATATAGCGATGCTTATTAAAAGTCGCTATATAGCGACGATTTACGACACCCGATTTTTATACCGACGATTAACGCTAAGCGGGCGCTAATCGTCGGTACGTAAACGTCGCAATAGGATGCGTGTGTAGTAGTGGGTCATCCTTAGGTCTTCATCATCTCTCCATAGTTGTGGGAGAGAGCTATCCACATCAACAAGAAACTCAGAAATATATACAAGTGACTCTTGTACCAACCAACCCTTGGCCATGCTACCTTCGGGTCTTGCATTTTGTCTCACGAAGCCCTTCAATGTCTTCATGAAGCGCTCGAGGAAGAACAACCATCGTGCATGTATAGTACCGCATATAGCAATCTCATCCACCAAATGTACTATGAGATGTAGTTGGCTTGTAAGAATAGAACGTGGAAATGTCTCCTCCACTAAACAAACTGCCTCCACTGACATAACTCGAGCATTCTCAAGCGTGGTGGGATCTATTTCCTTTGAGCTCACATACCTCACAAGCTCGCCCATCTTGTAAATACAATCTTTCACGTTCTTTGATGCACCACGTGAAATGCTAGTAGGTAGTATGAACTGAACCCGCGAGGAGGTGGTTGATTAGTTGCTTATAGCTATTCACTCACAAATTTGAAAGGAAAAAGATATTATGCATATAAAATACTTACTTGGAGCATCTTGTGCCAATCATGACATTTCAAGCCATATAATTGCTCTACACCTCTTTTCTTGCTCTTTGTAAAGGCTCCCTTCAAACACCTCATGCATCCAGTGGGAGTAGGAATTGTAGTAATAGCGCGCTTCACCGTCGCCATCTCTAGCTTTGATAACATCCACGGTGCACGAGGTAAAAAAACACGCCCATTTGGTCTCTCTTGAGGCCAAGATTCACGCATCCTCCCTGTGGTACGTAGATCCTCCCTTATGCCTGCCGAATCTCGTGTCCCATTCAAATGCTCCCAAATGGTAGATGCCACATTCTTGAAGATATGCATGGGATCGAGCACGTGATTGATCTTGAGGTGGGACCAATATGGTAAACGATAAAAGATGGAGTATCTAAACAAAATAAAGTGTTAGCGTGCAATCTTCACTTTCAACCAATATAGCCAATCTTTACTTCTTGCCAATAGGTACAAATCCTTACCGGCTCATGCCAAGTGGTGGAGGAGTCGTGGAACCGTCCCAAATTCTCATCCAATCTCCCGCAGTGAGTGATTGTGGGAGGACTTCATTCCAAGGGGCAACATATCTAGGATGATCAGGTGGGAGAAATCGATGGTGATTCTCATAGATGACCTTATTCAATGCGTCTGCCCGTGAGGCAACTATCGAAGGACCACAAACAGGACATGCATGGTAACCCGATGTAGTGAGACCTGAAACAATAGATGCAATTAAGAGTGGAAGGTGAGTTTAGGGTGCCACGTCCTTTGCCTATTCATAATTAAAAAATGCAATGCTTACCTGAACACTCGCCATAGCCTGGGGAGTCATGCATCGTCCACATCAAGACTGCTTTGCAGTTGAAGTCTCGTGATGAGGGAGGCCTGCTCACATCATGCACCTCGATACCTCTCCAAAGTATCTCTAGCTCATCAATCAAAGGCTCCAAATAAACATCAAGGTTTTTGAGTTTATGTTTCCCTGGAATTAGAAGGGATAGCATGACATGTCCTTTCTTAATAGCCATAGAGGGTGGAAGATTGTAATTCACCAATACCACTGGCCATACACTGTAAGACGTGCTTTTGAGACCAAATGGGTTCACACCGTCCATACCCAATCCAAGTCTCAAGCTCCTAGGTTCTTCCTTCAAGCTTGGCCATGTGTCTTCAATATGCTTCCATGCAAGAGAGTCCGCGGGAGTTCTCCACTTGCCATCGGTTGATCGATGGGAGGAATGCCATGACATGAGCTCTGCAATAGATTTGCACTTTGAACATATGTTGGATGCGAGTAATTATGGGAAAATGTCGCAATACCTTACGAGGCACATCCAAGGTTTTGAGATCTGCTCTATATCTTGGCTCTCCACAAGTAGGACACTCTCTTGCATCCTTATGTAGTCCACGAAACAAAACGCAATCGTTGACACATGCATGGATGCGCTTGTAATCTAATCCTCCAAGAGAGGTCACATGTTGCCTTGCCATATCTCTTGAGGTCGGTAATTTATTCTCCCTTCGAAGCATTTTACACAATAGCCTGCACGTGAAGACCATAAATGAGAAAAAGCATTCGAGTAATTGACCCACGCGCATAATTCACCATGTTTGGAAAATCGACTTTAAAGCTTACTTAAGTAATGCATTCAAACTTGCATTGCTCCATCCATAGATGGTTTGCAAGTTTAGTAACTCAAGGGAGGCACGTAGAACAGAGAATGTGCACCCTTCAAACAGTGGAGTCGATGCTGCGGTAAAAAGATCATCCTCCTCCATGCTATTATCCCTCCCTTGATGGACATATAAATCCCGCACCATATCATCAAACACCTCCTCCTCCACGGCTTCATGAGGTAATGGTGGAGGGCTACTATCACCATCACTCCATGCATCCGTAATGGTCCCTCCTGAAGATCCCACCTCATATCGCCGACGCTTCGCCTCCTCACGACGGGCATAGGGTAACATGTGCGGGTGTGGCACTGCATCCTGTATCAAATTAAAACGGGATCATAACTCAAACATATGAACACCCATAGGTATCTCAATCAACCTTAACTTACAAACCCTTACCCTGTTTACAGTCACATCCCATTCTCCATACTTTGAGATATGATTGAGCATAATCCTGCGTGCACGATACATGTTTCCTCGACATCGATCACACAGACATTTGATTTTTTGCTCCAACCACATTTTGTGATGGTGGATACGGAGGGATTCATCCTCACTGGAGCTGCTTGTTGAAGATGGAGACATCCTACAACTAAACAACCCACCAAATTTGCTCTTCTTCAAATGCTTAACTTAAACTCTGTGTTGCGTCTATCGCCGCGTCTATAGTTGCATCTAATATCGCGTCTAACTGCACGTCTAAACGTGTGTCTACTCTATGTATTTAAATGCGCCTATAGATGCACTAATAGACGCGACTACAGACGCATCTACTCTGTGTATTCAGACGTGACTATAGATGCGCTAATAGACGTGACTATAGACACGGCTTTTAAACCTGCTTTTCGGCGCGCCGCTCGCTTTGCTTTTCTTTTCATTACTTAAACTTCGCGAGCGGCTTTCTTCCTTCTTTATTAGCAGTTCTATAGATTCGAAGCTTAAGAGAGAGCCTCCCATACACAGTTCCAAGCTTTCACTCAAGAGAAAGGGACCGTACCTACACCCAAGAGTCGGCACTACAGAGTCCGAGCCACCCCACACCACTTGAGATCACCCCAGCGGAGTTCGCACAGCCGTCTTATGCCCTGTCTTATGCCCCTTCCCCCGTACCATCTTATGCCCCTTCCCCCATGCCGTCTTATGTTCCTTCTACCATCCCGTCTTATGCCCCTTCCCCCATGCCGTCAGGAGGTCCTTCTGTCTCGGCGAGCCGTCAACGTACTCCCCAGCTGTTGAGACTCAGTTCTCCAGCTACGAGTGGTCAGCGTAGTCCCGTGCAGTCCCCAGCTACGAGTGGCCAGCGTACGAGCTCGACACGATAGGGTAGTAGGCGTAGTAGCAGGGAGAGCGGTGGCGGATGCATGGCACAGTGCTTTGGGCCATGTGGCGGTGAGGAGGAGGATGATTCAGATTATTTAGACGTGCCTCTGGGTGATGGTACGATTTATTATGACATCACTCAGACAGGAGGCATCTTGATGGATGCGCGGGGGAAGGACATCATGGCCTTCATGCGCTCTGTAATTGCTAACAATTACAGAGATTGCTTTATCCACTATAAAGACCACCCAAAGAGGTTGGCTAATGAGACCCTCGCTACTGTTCGCTCTACGTATCCTAACCCCCCCAATTGCTAGTTCACGAATAAATGGGGGAAGTCAAAGATTGTTATGATACTTAGCAATAAAAGATCTTCCCTTAAGAGGCAGGCACTAGCGGAGCTTGCCAGGCTTGAGGCAGGTCAACCTCCAAGCGGCCCGCCCCACACCACTCACAAGCGTGAGTGGAAGAAGGCGATGAAGTCAGCGAGGGAGTAGCCCAGTCTGCAGCACGTGGAGGCACGGAGGATCCAGATGGAGGAATATGGGAGCGCGCACTTTGGAGCAGGCGGTGTTGAATCATGGGAGGCCCAATTTGTAAGTATCGATCTCAAATTATATTGCTTATGTAGTTTATTAGGAGATTGGTTGTTTCTTTGTACTAATCCCTCCACAAAGTGTATCGCGGTCATGCAGCTTGAGATCATGGGCAGATACCCTACTCCAGTGGAGACAGCCTACCACCACCACCATCGCAGAGGAGATACATGGAGGCACTTCTATGATGACAGGTTGATTACTGAGGAGCAATATACCCGAGCTACTGGACAGGCCCCCCAGGTATTTGAAAGTAATTAAATAATGCCAAAATTATAAGTAAAGATTTGATTTTTCATACATTGATATATGTTGTCCCTTGTTTACAGGCCCGTGCACAAGACGATGAGGAAGAGGAGGAAGGAGGCGCAGAAGGGAGCGTGGAAGGGAGTGAGGACCTAGAGAACATAGATTTGTCGTATAAGTAATGCTAGCTACTCTTTTTTGTACTTAAAGCCACTGGCTTGGCTTCGTGCCTCTTGTATATAGACTCCTCTTATTTTTTGTACTTGAAGCCACATGACATGGCTTAGCTTCCTTATTTTTTGTACTTGAAGCCACATGACGTGGCTTAGCTTCGTGCTATATGTATATACAAGCACTTTTTTGAGCTTCCAATTTTATTGCATTTTGGAGTTGTAATATTTTATTTGGAATTACAGAATGTGGATATGGGATTCTTGTAACTATATAGCATACACAACATACACATTATTCTGTAAAATTTATATATAAAAAAAAGGCGCGTCTATCAGTGCGTTTAAAAATGCGTTTATATTCGCGTCTGTCTGTTCGTTTTGCGTCTATACGTGCGTTTATAAAATCGTTTATAAGCGCGTCTATTTACGTGTCTTTGTGCGTGTCTATACGCGCGTAAGTCTGATATATAGATGCGCAATTAGACGCGGATCTCCAGACGCACAAATAGATGCGCAAATAGACGCACCTGTAAGTTTTCATTTTAGTTCATGAAATGCATCTGTGCGCACGTCTATGGGTGCTTTGTCTTGTTGTGTCCCTATGTCGATCTCCTGGTCTCATGATCTTCAGCATAGTCAGTGTCACAGTATCCATGCAACCGTGGATGACTTCCTTTGTATTCTATCCCAAACTGTCTTATACCTCTGATGTATCTCAAGACTCTTTTGGCCGCATTCCAGTGAGACTATTTTGGATTTTCCATAAACTGTGCTAGTGGGCTTACTGCATAACAAATATCTGGCCATGTGATTGTCAAATAAATAAGAGATCCGATGAGCTGCCTGTAGTATTTGTCATTGACTATAGGCTTTTCTGAATCTTTAGTAAGTTTCAAACTCTGTTCCATGGGAGTGGCTGCAATTTTGCAATCTGCCATATGAAACTTCTTTAGGAGACTGTCAACATACTTGAGCTGACTCATAAATGTGCTATCTGAATCTCCCCAGAACTCAATTCCAAGACAATAGTGCATAAGTCCAAGATCTTTCATGTCCAACTCTGCAGATAAGTCTTGTTTTAGTTTTTTGATGAAGCTATCCTTGCTTCCTGTCACAATCAGATCATCTATGTACAAAAGTGCAATAGTAATGTCTTCCCCTTGAACTTTGTAGTAGAGAGTATGATCTGCATTGGATTTCATGTATTCCAGATCAGCAAAATACTTGTCAATTCTGCTATACCAACTTCTAGGTGCTTGTTTTAAGCTGTAGAGGCTTTTCTTGAGATGGCAAACCTTTGTCTCCTTTCCTGGTTCAACATAACCTGCAGGTTGTTGCATGTAGACTTCCTCGTCTAGGTAACCATTGAGAAATGCATTCTTGACATCGAGTTGATACACATTCCATTTATTGAGTGTCACTAGTGATATCAAGAATCGTATGGAATCCATCTTTGCTACTGGAGCATAAGTCTCATCATAGTCTTGACCATATTGTTGTGCAAATCCTTTTGCAACTAATCTGGTTTTGTATCTCTGAATACTACCATTTGGATTGTTCTTCACTTTGTATACCCATTTGTTTGCTATGGCCTTCTTTCCTGGTGGAAGGTCGCATAATTCCCAAGTATTATTCTTATACAAAGCTTCCATTTCTTCATTCATAGTAGTTTGCCATTCTGGCTTGTCTACTACGTCTTCGAAGTACACTAGCTCTTCTGTAGCCATGATGGTAGTCATAAGAGCATAGTTGGTGGTTTCCACCTGAATTGCTTTGCCTTTCTGAGCATATGTCAATCTAGCTAGAGGTCTGCTTTCCCTAGTAGACCATCTGAGCTGCTGTGGCGCTGCTTGGAGTGCTACTGGCAATTCTTGCTCTTCTTCATCAACCTGTTTTGTAGATGACAGTGAAGTCGATGCTTCTATCTCCTATGTAGGTAAGGTTTTCCATTCTGATTCCTCATTAAAGATTACATTTCTGGAGATAATGACTTTGCAGTTGATGGGATCATACAATTTGTATGCTTTTCTTTCCTCACTGTAGCCAACCATGATGCATTTCTGTGAGTTCGCATCCAATTTCCTACGATGATCATCATGTATGTGGGCATATGCTATGCAACCAAATATGCGGAGATGCCCGATACATGGCTTGTGTCCAGTGAATGCTTCATAAGGAGTCATACCTTGTATGGTTTTGGTAGGAAGCCGATTAAGCAAGTAGTTAGCTGTAGCTATTGCTTCTGCACAATACTGATTCAGAAGATGCTTTTCACTAAGCATTGCTCTAGCACTGTCTGCTAAAGTCCCATTCTTCCTTTTAGCTATTGCATTCTACTGAGGAGTATCTGCACATGTGAATTGTCTTCGTATGCCGTGACTTTTGCAAAAGTTCATGAATGCTGAAGACATGTATTCACCTCCTCTGTCTGATCTCATGACTTTGATCTTTCTGCCTGTCTGGTTTTCTGCCATGGCTTTGAATTCTTGAAATCTGGAGAACACTTCACATTTCTCTTTCAGAAAGTAGACCCAACAATATCTGCTATAGTCGTCGATGAAGGTCAAGTAGTAAAGTGAACCATTGATGCTGCGGGTCTGGGTATAACCCCATACATCTGTATGTATCAAATCAAGAATACCTCGTGCACGAGAGGTGATTCTGACAAAGTTGGTTCGCTTTTGTTTGCCAAAGCAGCATGCTTCACAAACCTTTCCAAGAATCTGTAGCTTCAGAATCCCAATTGCCATATTCTGATTCCTGAGATCTAACAAGTACATGAAATTGACATGACCATATCTCTTGTGCCATTTTGCATATAGTGGCATCTGTTGCATTTGAGCTGACATGGCATGCTTATCTGGTACTGTAGCTAGCATTCTATATAAGTGTCCTTCCTTGACACTTTTTGCTTCTAGCTGACATCTTTTGGATTTGTCTCTAATAATAGATTCATCACCGTCGAATATGACTTTGTAGTTGTGTTCCGTCATTTGACCTACTGACAAAAGGTTCTTGCTGAGCTTCGAAACATAGAGCACATTTTTGACTAATCCTTTTGTACCAGTGAAATTGTTCATAGGGATAACACCTATCCCTTGAACTAGATTCAGTGTATTGTCTGCAGTGTAGATGACATTTTTCTGTCCTTCTAATGGTTTCATCTCTGTGAACCATTCCTAATGATTTGTCATATGAGATGATGCACCACTGTCTATGTACCAAGGATCCTGTTCCACTTGGTCGACTTGATAGCTGAAATCCTCTTTGGGATTGAAATCAGTGTCTAGGTGCTGTCTAGGTGCATTGTATTAGTCTGATGCAATTTCTCACTTGCAAGAAACATATTTCCATGTTCATTTGCAAAATGACTGTGACTAGAATGTCCACCATGATGATTTCCTCTTCCTCAAAAATTCCCTCGATTATGGATTGACCATCTTGGTCGTACTGCTTCTTGTGGCAATCTCTTTCATAGTGTCCAAACTTGTGACAATAGTTGCATTGAATGTTTAACACATTGGTGGATGCATTCCCTCGTCCTTGGAATCTTCCTCGATTGGAATGATTTCCTCTTTGCTGATTCTGATTTTGCTGAGGATGATGCTGATGCTGATGTTGATGTTATGCTGACTTTGATTTTGTTGATGATGACCACTATTCTGGTATGATCTACCTCTGTTTCTACCTTTTCCTCTACTTATGTCTAAAGCTATGAATGCTTGATCATTAGAATGACCTTTACGTGCTTGAATGGCCTCAGTCCTGAGTTCTTCACCGAGTAGAACTGACTGAAGTTCTTCTAGTGTTGGAATTTGCCATTGGATGGCAATACTCTAGACTAGATTCTCGTATCCTTCTCCTAGTCCATTCAGGATTACTTGAACCATTTATGTGGGATTCATAATCTCTCCTACTGCTGCAAGTTGATTGTTGTAGTCTTTGATGCAGAGTACATAAGCATGACCGGCTTCACTGCTGTTGCGGAAACTCTGGTTGATCTGGTTTCTCAGGGTGAGAATCCTGGATGTGTTCTTAGACTCGTAGAGAGCTGCGAACATATCCCATTCTTCTTTTGATGTCTTGATTGTGTTGAGCTATCCTAGCATGACATCTTGCACATTCTGCTTGATCAGGTGATAGGCATACTTGTCTTTCTTATCCCATTCTGCTTGAGCTCGAGCAATGGCAGGACCTGCTACTGGTGCAGAAACTATTTGTGTAGATGTAGATCCCGATGTAGATTCCATTGATGGTGCTGTGACAACAAATGAAGTAGAGCTACTGGTGGCTGGATCGGCCAATGGTCTAGGTGTAGACCCATCGACATACTCCCATTTGTCCTAAAGCACAAGAATGGTCTCCATTCGGTATTTCCATGTACCATAATTGGAGTTGTCTAACTTAGCAGATGCCTCTAGATTGAGGTTGCTAGTCGACATGGTGCAAAAAATGTACTCAAAAAGTGTCCTGAAAATCTCTGTATGAATCAACTGCAAATACACTGAAGATGCCAAGTGAAATCTATGTAGCGTCACTGAAGATAGAACTGCAGTATATAAAATCTGATCTGTGTTACAAGGCTTGTGGCAATGATGCTGGGAATAGCCAAGAGGCTTTACAAGGCTGAAAATGATGTGCATGATGCCATGAGATAGCCGAATAGGCTTTACAATGGTGGCATGTGTGTGTGAAATCAAATGCTATCTGCCCACTAAATGAATCTGCAATGCCTCTGAACTCTGAAGTCTGCTCACTGGACTAATGAACGTAAGGTTTCAGGTAATGTAATGATGTGAGATAAGATGTGAGCATATGGACGGACTCCGAGTAGGTACTAGTCGGGAATTTTGGGCATGGCTTAGATTGGCAACTTGGGGAATTTAAAGCAGATTCTCTTCTATGGCGATCTAGTCTACTCTGATGTAGATCTAAACCAACCATCAATCGATGAAAGAACAGCAAATAATTCCTTTTCTTTTGTTCTTTTTAAGTGCTGGGTCAGATGCGTCGATGTAGAGGCAAATGTGCATGAAGGAAGTGGTTTTGTGGGCGAGGCTCAAATGTGAGTGTAACTTGTGCCAAAATGTGTGCATGATGTAATGAGCGCGTAGAGCACGAAAAAAAGAGCGACTTTTTTTTTTAGAGCACCCTCAAATTCTTCCTGGATCAAGAGATATGACTTGATCTAGGTGGAGGGGCAAAAGGAGTGCAAATGGTGCTCAATGATCATGTGTCACTGTTAGTCACATGCAGTGATGATGTGGCACTATGCTTAGCAAGAGGTGTGCCTGTGAAGCTCTGTGCTGAGGTGGCAGGAGTGTGCACATGCAGTGTGTGCACAGTGTGCCTGGCAAGGGACTGTGCCTGCACAGGGTCAGTGTTGACTGGAATGTTGAGGTGGCAGTGCTGAGGTGGCACAAATGATGTCAACAAGGTGATGTGGCAATGCTGATGTGGAAGCAATGATGTGGTAATGATGACATGTCAGTTGACATGGAAGTCGATGGTGATGTGGCAATCGGTGGTGATGTGGTAGGATGACGTGGTGCCCGATGGTGACGTGGTAGGTAAGTGCTGCCACAAGGCTGGTCCTTGACCAAGCCCTAGTGTGGTGACCCTGAGGATAAGGTTGACCAAGGTAACTACCACGTGTCGTAAGGACGACGACTGAAATCTTTTGAGATTTTGATGGAATCTCAAATATTCCATCCTCATTTCCATCGAGGCCATGCAAGAGTTGAATCTTAGAGATGCTGATTCCGATGCACTGGCTCATTGTGAGGCAGCTCGTGGCTGTGTCGTAGTAGAGGCTATGTGAAGCGTTTGTGAGCCATTCGTTGGAGGTCTTGGAGCTATTGGCAGCGGCGGTTGAGAGTGGAGCTAAGGAGAAGCCCGTGCTAGCTGAAGGAGTGCCTCTACTGTGAGGTGATGGGCTCAGTGGCTGAGCGTGTGGGCTGAGCGTGTGCTATCGATGGAGGCTTCCGTCGAGCCCATTGGCTGTGTGCTGCGTTGAAGAGCAGTTGGAGGAGTATCCTGCTGGAGCGTTGGCTTTGTGCTCTCCATCGTCGATGAGCGGCCTATGAGTCGATGCTGAGCATGAGGCGTTGTGAGCTTGGAGCTCCTTCGCTGGCGGTTGGAGGAGCCTTCAGTAGGCTGTGGGGCTCCTTGCTTGTAGGTTTAAAAAACTATGGCACTCTCTCTCTTCTTTAAAGGCTCTTTAGTACTAAGAAAAAGTACAAAGCTCTCTTTCTCGCATATTTGGAATTAGAAACCTCCCAGCTCTCTTTCTCACAGATTTAAAATCCGAAACCTCCCTCTCTTTCACTAAATCTCTCCAAAAAACACTCAAAGATTGAAGAAGAAGATACTTTCTCTCACACCTCAAGAAGCTCTCAAATCAAATCGAAACTACGGACAGAAATTTTCTTCACATGAACGGAAATCTTTCATCAATGGAATGAAAGATAGAAACCTCTCAATCTCTCAATCTCTCTCACTCTCACAAGAAGAGCAATGCCTCAGCGGAAGGCAAGGGAGCTCTGATACCATGAAAAAATATGAAGAAGGGAGAGGAGAAGAGTGGAGATGAGGAGAGAGGGCACAGCTAGAGAGCACACCACAAATGACTAATTGTACACTAGATTTAGTTGAAAAAATAGAATATATACAAACCCTTTTAGGGTTAGGGTTAGGGGATCTAACCCTTTCCTTTATAGCACTCTATAAGGTTAGTGCTATGCACATATGATCACGTGATGGTGCTATGCACACATGATCACATGATGTTGAGCATGAACTCTCAATAGGAGTATCTAAACAAAGCTGGTGTTAGTAGACAATCTTTATTTCTAGCCAATAGAGCACACAATAGTTACAAACCCTTACCAGCTCATGCCAAGTGGTGGAGGAGTCATGGAACCGTCCCAAATTCTCATCCAATCTCCCACAGTGAGTGATTGTGGGAGGACTTCATTCCAAGGGGCAACATATCTAGGATGATCAGGTGGGAGAAATCGATGGTGACTCTCATAGATGACCTTATTCAATGCGTCTGCCCGTGAGGCAACAAGTGAAGGACCACAAATAGGACATGCATGGTAAGTCGATGTAGTGAGACCTGAACAATAGATGCAATTAAGAGGTGAAGGTGGGTTTAGGGTGCCACATCCTTTGCCTACTCATAATTAGAAGTGCAATGCTTACATGAACACTCGCCATAGCCTGGGAAGTCATGCATCGTCCACATCAAGATTTCTTTGTAGTTGAAGTCTTGTGATGAGGGAGGCCTGCTCACATCATGCACCTTGATACCTCTTGAAAGTATCTCTAGCTCGTCAATCAAAGGCTCCAAATAAACATCAGGATTTTTGACTTTATGTTTCCCTGGAATTAGAAGGGATAACATAACGTGTCCTTGCTTAATCGCCATAGAGGGTGGAAGATTATAATTCACCAATATCACTGGCCATACACTGTAAGAGTGCTTTTGAGACCAAATGGGTTCACACCGTCCATACCCAATCCAAGTCTCAAGCTCCTAGGTTTTTCCTTGAAGCTTGGCCATGTGTCTTCAATATGCTTCCACGTAGGAGTGTCTGGAAGAGTTCTCCACTTGCCATCGGTTGATCGATGGGAGGAATGCCATGACATGAGCTCTACAATGGATTTGCACTTGAACATATGTTGGATGCGAGGGATTATGGGAAAATGTCACAGAGCCTTACAAGGCGCGTCCAAAGTTTTGAGATCTGCTCTATATCTTGCCTCTCCACAAGTAGGACACTCTCTTGCATCCTTATGTAGTCCACGAAACAAAACGCAATCGTTGACGCATGCATGGATGCGCTTGTAATCTAATCCTCCAAGCGAGGTCACATGTTGCCTTGCCATATCTCTTGAGGTCAGTAATTTATTCTCCCTTGGAAGCATTTTACACAATAGCCTGCACGTGAAGACCATAAACGAGGAAAAGCATTCGAGTAATTGACCCACTAGCATAATTCACCATGTTTGCAAAATAGACTTTAAAGCTTACTTGAGTGAAGCATTTAAACTTGCATTGCTCCATCCATAGATGGTTTGCAAGTTTAGTAACTCAAGGGAGGCATGTAGAATAGAGAATGTGCACCCATCAAATAGTGGAGTCGATGTTGCAGTAAAAAGATCATCCTGATCCATGCTATCATCCCTCCCTTCGGATTGATGGACATATAAATCCCACACCATATCATCAAACACCTCCTCCTCCATGGCTTCATGAGGTAATGACGGAGGGCTACTCTACTATCACCATCACTCCATGCATCCATAATGGTCCCTCCTGAAGATCCCACCTCATATCGTTGATGTTTTGCCTCCTCACGATGAGCATAGAGCAACATATGCGGGTGTGGCACTGCATCCTGTATCAAATTAAAATGGAATCATAAGTCTAACATATGAACACCCATAGGTATCTCAATCAACCTTATTTTTTTAACACTTACTGTGTTTACAGTCACATCCCATTCTCCATACTTTTAGATGTGATTGAGTGTAATCATGCGTGCATGATACATGTTTCCTCGACATCGATCACACATACATTTGAATTTTTGCTCCAACCACATTTCGTGATGGTGGATATGGAGAAATTCATCCTCACTAGAGCTACTTGTTGAAGATGGACATCCTACAAATAAACAACCCAAAAAAATTTCTCTTCTATCAAATATTTAATCTTAAAACTCTGTGGCGCGTCTAAAGGCACGTCTAAAACTGCATTTGTCTGTTCTGTGGTGTGCGTCTATAGGCGTGTCTAAAACTACATCTACTCTATGTATTTAGACGTGCAATTACATGCGTATTTATACACGTGTATAGATGCACTATTAGATGTGCTTATAGATGCGGTTTTCAAATCTTCTTTTAGCATGCTTGCTTTGCTTTTCTTCACATACCTTAAGCTTCGTGCGGCTTGCTTGCTTTGCTATTAATAGATCCACAGTTTCGACACTTATCTCCAAGGACCCACACTTACTTCTAGGCTTACACAATCATCTCCAAGCACACAAGAGAAGAGGGTGAACAAGGAAGAGAAGAAAGAGAAGCAAAGGGTGAACAAGGAAGAGAAACAACTTTGAAGAAGGACAAGAAGCCTCCATACCTCTATCCAAGGTAAGTCTCTTTACGGTTGATCTTCTTTGGAAGTTGCTCTCTTTGGATTCGTCCTTTGTTGTATCCAAGAAACGAATGTTTTGGGTATCAATGTTGCGCTGTTGTGTCAGCAGGCGCATATCCTTTTTGAGATTTTAGAATAGTCTGTCTGTCAGAGTACGTCTATAGACGTGTCTGAGAGCGCATCTAAAACCACATCTACAAGCACATCTATAGACGTGTCTACTTTGTTTTTAGAACATATAGCACCGTTTGTAGATGTATTGTTATACGCAAAAATAGACGTGCTGATCAGATGTGTCTATAGACGTGCTCCGACAGTTTCAGACCCTTCCCTTCCCTTCTCTTTCCTTCCCTTCCCTTCCCTTCTCTTCTCTTCTCTTCTCTTCCCTTCCCTTTCCTTTCCTTTTCGTCTTCCCTTTCCCTTTCCCTTTCCACTTCCACTTCCAAGAAAAGGATTTGCCTCTCTTTTCTTCTCTCTTTTCCTATATTTGCCTCTCTTTCCTTCTCTCTTTTATCCTCTCTTTCCCTCTCTTTTCGTGGTAATTGTTCTCTCTCTTTTTCTCTTCTTTTTCTCTTCTCAGCTCATCAGTAATCTTCTTTTTTTCTTTTCTCCAGTTCATCATGTGGCCAAGAAGCTCTTCAGGCTCACTTGATCTTCGAGAGACCATCTTTCGGGAGTTATATAACCTTTTGGGGCACCCTCGTAGTCCTGGGGAGTTATACGGCTACATGACGAGTACTCTAAACACCCCCCAGGAGTCGGCACTACAGACTCCAAACCACCCCAACTCCACACCAGCTGCGATTTCCCCAACGCAGTCAGCATAGCTCAGTCGGCTACACAGTCGAGCCCCTTCCCCCATGCTGTCTTATGCCCCTTCCCCCATGCCGTCTTATGCCCCTTCCCCCATGCCGTCAGGAGGTGCTTCTATCTCACAGAGCCATCGGCGTACTCCTATGTAGTCGAGAGTCGGTTCTCTAGCTATGAGTGGTCCACGTAGTCCTGTGCAGTGTCCAACTATGAGTGGCCAGTGTACTAGCTCAACACGACACGGTAGCAGGCATAGTAGCAAGGAGAGCGGTGGGGGATGCATGGCACAGTGCTTTGGGAGGGGTGGTGGTGGGGATGAGGATGATTTAGATGATTTAGACGTGCCTCTGGGTGATGGTATAATCTTCTATGACATCACAAAGACAGGAGGCATCTTGATGGATGCACGGGGGAAGGAGATCATGGCCTTCATACGCTCTGTAATTGCTAACAATTATAGAGATTGCTTTATCCACTACAAAGACCATCCAAAGAGGTTGGCTGATGAGACCCTCGCTGTTATTTGCTCTAGGTATCCTAACCCCCCCAATGTCTAGTTCACAGATAAATGGGCCAAGTCAAATGGGCCAAGTCAAAGATTGTTACGATACTTGGCAATCAAAGATCTTCACTTAAGAAGCAGGCACTAGCGGAGCTTGCTAGGCTCGAGGGAGGTGAACCACCAAGGGGCCCTCCCCACATCGCTCACACTCGTGAGTGGAAGAAAGCAATGAAGTCAGCAAGGGAGGAACCCAGTCTGCAGCACGTGGAGGCACGAAGAATCCAAATGGAGCAATATGGAAGCATGCATTTTGGAGCAAGGGGTGTTGAATTATGGGAGGCCCAATTTGTAAGTATCGATCTCAAATTAGATTGTTTATGTAGTTTATTAGGAGGTTGTGTCTTTGTACTAACCCCTCTGCAAATTGTGTCATCTTGCAGCTTGATATCGTGGGCAAGTACCTACTCCTGTCAAGACAGCCTACCACTGCCACCATCGTAAAGGAGATACATGGAAGCGCTTCTATAATGACGGGTTGATTACTGAGGAGCAGTATATCTGGGCTACTAGAGCGTCCCCTATGGTATTTGAACGTAATTAAATAATGTCAATATTATAAGTAAAGATCTGTTTTTTCATACATTGATATATCTTGTCCCTTATTTATAGGCCCCTACACAAGAAGATGAGGAAGGAGGCGAAGAAGGGAGCGCAAAAGGGAGCGTAGAAGGGAGCGAGGATGTGGAGAACTTAGATTAATCATAGAAGTAGTGCTAGCTACTCTTTTTTGTACTTAAAGCTACTGGCTTGGCTTCGTGCCTCTTGTACATACACTCCTCTTATTTTTGGTACTTGAAGCCACAAGATGTGGCTTAGCTTCATGCTATATGTACATACAAGCACTTTTGGAGCTATGAATTTATATACTCTTTTTATTTTTTTGGCTTTCCATTTTCTTGTGCAACGTTCTATCAATTAATGCCTTGTGAACTAAACGTTTTGGAGTTGTAATGTTTTATTTGGAATTGTAATTGTTGGCTATAGACATGCTTGCAAGAGTGCTAATTAAAATGCGGTTGGCTATAAGAATTGAATTACACAATGTGGAAATGGGATTCCTATAACTACATACCATACACAACATACACAGCATTCTGTTCAAGCACACACAATTTAAAAAATATTATGAAGCGTGTATATCAAACCGTCTATAAACACATCTATATATGCATCTGTCTGTTCGAGGAGCATCTATTTGCACATCTATAAAAGCGTCTATAAGACCATTTATAAATGCATCTATACACACATTTAATGATGCGTCTATCTGTTTTTTTAATTTTCTAGCAGAGCATCTATTTACACATCTATATGTGCATCTATAGGCGCGTATGTCTACTATATAGATGCATCATTAGATGCGGGTCTCTAGACGTGCAAATAAACATGAAAATAGACGCGCTCGTAAATTTTTTTTTCAGTTGAGTAAATGCATCTATGTGCACGTCTATAGGTGCTTTGTCTTGTGAATATTCCTCATGTGTTCAGTTCATACTACCTACTAGCATTTCTCGTAGTGCATCGAAGGATGTGAAGGATTGTATTTACAAGATGGGCGAGCTTGTGAGCTACTTCATAGGATACAAAATGTGAAGGGTATCAATGCTCCATGCAAGGTATTCATATTGCTAAAATGGTGTACTTTTTCCTTTCTAGGTATGTGAGCTCAAAGGAAATAGATCCCACCACACTTGAGAATGCTCGAGTTATGTCAATGGAGGTGGTTTGTTTAGTGGAGGAGACCTTTCCACATTCTATTCTCAAAGCCAACTTCATCTCATAGTGCATTTTGTGGATGAGATTGCTATATGCAGCACTTTGCATGCATGATGGTTGTTCTTCCTCGAGCACTTCCACAAGGAAAAGGAAGGCCTGAAGGTAGCATGGCCGAGGGTTGGTTGGTACAACAGTCACTTGTATATATTTCTGAGTTTCTTGTTGATGTGGATAGCTCTCTCCCACGACTATGGAGAGATGATGAAGACCTAAGGATGACCTCTATTGTGCCTCAAGGGAAAGAACAAAGCAAAGTAATAGACACAGAGTTGCTTAATAATATCATCCTCTATTGCATGCTTAATGGTGATTTGATGAAAAGATGGGTGACAAGATGGGTCCTCTTTCATACACACCACAGATCTCATTTGCCATACCCTTAGCATCTAAGAGCACTTCTAAAGGATATTCATATGGATTGGATACTTGACAAAATGGAGAGAGTAGAGAGAGACCAGGGGATGCATATCACAATGGAATAATGGGAGTATGCTAGAGGATACATGAGCAAGGTCAGTATATAGAACGTTATGCATAAATTAGGAGCTTTCAACAATTTAGATTGCTTCTTTAATTGATTTTGTCTTGGTGTAGTATACTATGTTCAATGATATATGGTGTGAGGGTAAGCATTTTCAGATACAACGGATTGATGATAAGAGAAACACACAAGATTGCAGCATCATTGCTAGCTTTAAGGGAGCCATGGATGATTATTGTGGCATAATCCAAGATATTATTAAGCTTGACTTTCGACACTTCTTTGTATATGTTTTGGATGTCAAGTGGTTTAAGGACATGGTGGAAAGATGCCCTAATGCAACAATCAAAGGCCATGCAAGTGGCTTTGTAACTCTCGGCTCCACAAAGTTTTGGCAAAGCAAGGACACACTAGTTTTACTACAACAATGTGAATAGGTACTATACACACATATAAAAATACTCACTTTTAAATATTTGATACCTTCGATGCAAGGAAAATAATATGATTGTTTTTGTATTTGAATTAGGTTGTCTATCAACCAATGGTGGATAATAATAGGTGGTGGCATCTCATACCTATTATGCTACATTCCAAAGTGATGTATAGTGCATTTACTAATATGGAGCAAATGGAGGATGATCATGGCCATGGAGATCATGATGATTGTGATACAAGAGAGGAGGATGATCATGAGATAGGAGATACATATATTGAGGCCATTACTCGTGAGGACAAGCCTACCATTGGTGATGTTGATTTCGATGAGCACATGAGTAGCACAAGTAGTAGTGGGCGGAATGTATTTGTAGATCTCAACATTGGTTTGGATTTTGAAGTAGATAGTTTGGCAAGGGTTGATCTCATTGAGGATGAGATCGAACCATAGCCCATCATTAATATTGGCAAAACTATTTTACATATTGTCTCATTCTCCTCACCTCACTTAATTTTTGTATATGTGGGTTTGCCAAAAAACATTGATATTTTTATCAAAATTATGTGCTTTGGTAATCATGGGCAATGTGGAAAGCAATGATGCACATTTATTAGCCTGTAGCAAAATATCACTCTCTGTATTCTCTGTTATGCGTTTATAAAGGCGTCTAAATCCGCATCTAAATCACATTGTAGATGCACTAATAGACGCGTCATAGATGCGCCCGTATTTTCACTATTCTAGCTATGCCTATAGATGCACCTACTATTTTGTGCATCTATCAAGCACGTCTATAGTTGCTTTATCTTATTGTGATTGCTTGCTTTCTTGCAACTTGTATGATGATGGCGGATGTGTGCTGATGATGGTGGATTTGTGTGCTATATGTTTAGGTAGGTAGCATTGTGGGATAAAAAGCAATTCTAGCTTCCCGTTGAGCCATGTGTCATAATTTTAATTCTCAAGTTTTTTATTTTTCTTTTTTGAAGGGCTATAGTCCCTTCCAACATAACTGCCCCCTTTGTTGTCTACCTCACAGCTTTTTTGCTCATGTCCATTTGCCTTCTTGATCAGGGGGTTCCGCATAGGATGCCATAGCCAAGATCTTGAAGCTAGCTCCCATAGCTCCCTTGCTTCCTCTTTGCCTTCTTTGCCCCCTTCTTTTCCTCTTCCTATCCCCCACCATGGCCTCCCCTAATGATTTCATTCATGTCACTGATCCCCTCCCTGACCCCCTTCCTCCCTCTCCAATATCCCCATCAAGGTACCCCTTCCCTCTGCGATACCGCTCACCTCGTCAAATGCTTCATCTACCTCTCAGGCCCACCCTACTGCCACCCAATGCCTCGACCCCTCTATTGTCCATGGCATTGCCTAGTTCTTGATTGAGGAGGAGTTTTCCCTACCCAGTTCTTGGATCTGACTGAGAAGGAGTTTTCCCACTACTTGGGCTTGCAGGCTACCGACCAATGATTTGACCGAGGAGGAGTTTTCCCTACCTAGTTCTTGGATCTGATTGAGAAGGAGTTTTCCCACTACTTGGGCTTATAGGCTACCGACCAACAATCTGCCGATCAATTTCGACTCAACTTTCCTTCAATTTCTTATAAAATTAATCTTCAAAGATATTCATCCTCCTCTCTTTCCTCTGTGTGTTGAAATGAGAGCAACAACAACTGCAATCACATGCAACAAGGATGTCATCAATACAACTACCTACCTAACAAGGATGTTTCTATTGGATCCATGCATTTGGTGGGAGAACAGGTTCAATCCAGTGATTGTGTGTTATCGTTGAAAAATGCATAAATCGAAGTTGCAAGCTCATTTTTTAGTAGAACTGATTGTTTGGATTTCCAAAAGCATCACAACTTTCAGAAGCATGGAGACTGTGTGTACAATGATGTAGAGGAGCCACGATGGGTTGATATTGGAACTAATTGTTTGAATTTCTAGAAGCATGGAGATTGTGTGTATGGTGATGTCAAGGAGCCTCGACTGGCCCAGGATACAAGCACCTCCGACTGGTATCCAACTATGCTACTCCAAATTCGAAAAAATCATGTTGAATTGTGATAAATTATTGCGGTGCGAATCAATGAACGAATCAACAAAATAATCAAAAATCAATATGAGACCAGGAAAGGTTGATGCCGTTGATTGAACACAATCACCCATTTGTGGTAGGCTGCTAGGACACGATTGCAAGATTAAAGAGCCACGTAAAACATCGATAGGCAGAGCAGGAGGGAGTGAGGAAGACTGGCAGGAGGGAGAGCGGGAGGCAGAGAGGGAGGTAGAGTGGGAGGGAGAGCAAGGGAGAGCAGGAGCAGAGCGGGAGGGAGAGCAGGAGGGAGAGCGAGAGCAAAGTGGGAGGGAGAGCGGGAGCAGAGCAGGAGGCAGAGCGAGGGAGAGCGAGAGGTAGAGTGGGAGGCAGAGCGAGGGAGAGCAGGACGCAGACAAGGGAGGCAAGGAGGGAGGGGCCTTTAATTTTCTTAAGCCCTTAAGAAAATGAAAGGCCAAAAGACCCCTTTTGTCAATGAAAGGGGTCTTTTAGCCTTTCATTTTCTTAAGAGCCCTTAAGAAAATTAAAGGCCAATAGACCCCTTTCATCGACAAAAGGGGTCTATTGGCCTTTCATTTTCTTAAGGGCTTAAGGGCTCTCATGAAAATGAATGGCCAATAGACCCCTTTCGTCAATTTCATTTTCTTAAGGGCTTAAGGGCTCTCATGAAAATGAATGGCCAATAGACCCCTTTCGTTGACGAAAGGGGTCTATTGGCCATTCATTTTCATGAGAGCCCTTAAGCCCTTAAGAAAATTAAAGGCCAATAGACCCTCGACCAAAGGGGTCTATTGGCTATTCATTTTCATGAGAGCCCTTAAGCCCTTAAGAAAATTAAAGGCCAATAGACCCCTTTGGACTATGAAAGGGGTCTATTGACCTCTAATTTTCTTAAGGGCTCTCATAAAAATTAAAGTTCACATTGATATTTGTAGAAATAATCATCCCTCTTCCGTGATAAAGAACACCTTTGCTAGCAAGGGACCACCACATGTCCTCGACCGACCCAAGTACTTAACGTTGCCTCTTTATTAGCTAGCACTCGTTTTTATTATTTCAAATCATTACAATCAATGCGTTTATTTTATTCACCATGATGGGACAACATACTGGCTATAGAAATGCTACCAAACTATGATGTTAATAGGAACCATGACTTACAATGATTATCATATGAATTTGATTGCTAATGAGAATACAGCAATGATGAGTGATCATTTAATTAAACATCATTACTATGTGAGGTTGATAATTTTTCATAATTGTGAGGCTGATAATTTTACTGTGTGAGGTCGACATACAATTAAATATCTTTTTGATTAATATTCAATTAATGATAGAGGCCAATAGACCCCTTTTGGAGAAAATAATTTTTATTTATTGTTAATGGAAGATAGAGGCCAATAGACCCCTTCTGGAGAAAATAATTTTTATTTATTGTTAATGGAAGATAGAGGCCGATAGACCCCTTTTGGAGAAAATAATTTTTATTTATTGTTAATGGAAGATAGAGGCCAATAGACCCCTTTCATTAATAATTGATGAAAAATAGAGTCCAATAGACCCGTTTCATCGATGAAACAGTCTTTTGACGAAAGGGGTCTATGGGCCTCTATCTTTCATAAATAATTCATGAAAGATAGAGTCCAATAGACCCCTTTCATCGATGAAATAGTCTTTCGGCATATTTTTAACATCATAATTTATATTCAAAAGGTTAGAGATGTGTTGACCAACCATTTCTTGTTCACCACAATTATAATTTATATATATCTATCAACTTTAAAATACTTATATCAAATTGTCGGAATGAATATGTAGCAATAATGAAATGTCATTGCTAGCGAGAATTTAACTCCCATACATGTCAAAGAAAGGTTGGGGATTAAAAGGTCTAAGAGTCCATAGTATTATAGTATTGTTGTTAACAAATGATGGCTAAAATTTACATCATGGTTCAGTACCATTGTCACACTTGTGCCGACTTTCACAAGACCTATCTTACAAAGTTGTGAGTATAAACAATGGGTAGTGTGTGCAAAGCATTTGTGAGCAAATTTTCTTGCGGCAGACTTGTTTCAAATGAGTTCTTGAAACGAACACTCTACTCTTGATCTCACCCTTTGGACTTCATCTCATTGAGTTGCACAGCTCAACCATTCTGTTCTTATGGAATTTGTCACAATTCAGAATGAGGATATATCTTTGCATATATTTGTTCGCACACTTTGGTGATAATGGGTCTGATTTGACAATGGATCTGCAATATGAAGTCCATGACGATGGATACAAAATGTTTCACCTTGATGCATAGTTTGGTGATATTTTCACCGTGAAGGGAGAAAGATTCAAGCTTGATGACAATGAACTTCAGAAGACTCTAGACTGCATGAAAACAAAAAATATTTCTACTCTGTTTGCAACAAAAATGATGAGGCCAAGAAACATGATTCAGCTAGCAACATTGAGAATGACAAACAACATAGTGTCATTGAGATTATTATGCAACTACCTATAAAGAACATATTGCATGAGGCCTATGAGAAGGTTGAAATGCACGTCATTGTGGATGAGTTGCCTTCTACTTATGATGGTGATTTTTTCTTTGAGCTACCAGCTACTTCAATGAAACATCGCACAAAAGGTACGGAGTCAAAATTTGATGGTCATGTTTGGAGTGATCCTATTACAACAAATATAGTATTCCCTGGTGTGGTTCATAGAAAGGAATGTGGAGGTCACCTCCATTGTATAAATGCAACTTGTGGTTATAAAAAAAGAATGGGGATAGAGAATGAGACACAATGGGATGGGAGATTGATTAGAGTGGCCCCAGCAAATGTGTCAATTGAATCATATGGCTCCTTATCATGTATACATTGTGGTTGTCCACCAATTTTCTTGGAGAGATGTTACTGTGAAATGTTACTCTGCATGCCAGAATGTAGAGATGGTGTGAATCTTACTCGTGCAGTCATACACCATGGCCATCATAATCATCCCATTGGAGATGGTTTGACAAGAAGAACAAAGGATGCCATTAAAACCAAAGTTTCTGAAATGGTGAGGGCTGGTGGTGCTGTATGCCCTAAAGGGATACAAAATATAATTGTCCAAGACATTATTCTGGAAACTTTATTGTCTAAAAAAGTGCAAGATGGGCTTAAGATGTCGGATGTTGAGCTACAAGATTTGCTAAAACAATGTGAACTTTTGCTCAACAAAAGAAGATAATTACGATAATATTTGTTATTGCATTAGTTTATTAAATTATGTTATTGACAATGAATATTGACCAACTTTATGTCTGTGTATAGATTATCAAGATGGATTGAGGAAGGTCGACATGACTCTTGACCTGTGTCAAATGGGCTAGATGGAATTTTATACTTGAAAAGACATTGTAGATATAATTATTTCCAAAGTGTATGTTTCTTGGACAATTGCAACATAGTTCATTCAGCAGGTGTCATGTATTTAAAATGTCTACCCAAGGTTCTAGTTCAGGGGTTGATTTGGTAAATAAAATGAGACCTGGAGGAGAATTGGGTCATTGTTGGGTGTTGTTTGACTTTGTGAAGCGAATGAAAATTGGACTACCATGGCTTGCCATGTGTATAATCCTTTTATCCAAGAGTTGCAAACAATTGCAACTTGTGACTTCAAGGTGGAAGATATTGACGCACAAATTCTATTTTGGGATACTCTCAACAAAGTAATGGTTTCAGAAGGGTTTGACAATGCTGAATTCAAAGGGTTCATGGCAGATGAGGCCCAAGCCAAATGGAGAGCTATACGTGCCACTTTCAATGGTGGCCTTAACAATATAATGGAAGGGAAAGAGCGTTCTTGCCTTTTCCATTGGGAGCAAAGTCTTCATTCCCATGCAAAGGCATGTATAAAAGTTGGCAACCAAGAGGAATTTAAAATCCGATGTAGACGCTAGAAGGATGCCTCTACAGAGCAAGCTATAGAATTCAAAATGAGAAGCCTAAGGGCATGGTGGAATGCAGGCCATGCAAGTGATTCAGACCTGCCATGGCTTGAAGCTTGGTTTGCATGGTGGCATGCTAGGATTTCCCATTGGGGCCACTACATTATAGAGGTTGGTTTTGTATTTCTCTTGAATTTTTTTTTATCATGTTAATAATGTAATTTTGCCATTACAATATCTCTGCAATGCTTGGTTTGTAGAGTATGTTAGATAACGAGAAGTACTTGATACCTCGAACAAATCTAGCAGAGTCTATTCATGGTAGTTGGAGGGCTGGATTGAACCATGCCAAATATGTTGGTCTCTACAATGCCTCTATTAGTGACCTCTCAAATGCAATTTTACAAAGCTCTAGATACACATCTTTTCTGAAGGGTCAGTTTATCGGAAGTGGGCCGAGTCTAGAGACCTTTAAAAAAGGATCTGTCCAATCTCATATTGACATTAGTGTCAAAACAGTTGTTGATCTAACAAGTAATGTTGCAAAGGAAATGGGTGTTGTATCTGAAGTATGTCTTAATGATGGAGATCACAACAAGACAAAGCGCCCACAGACGCGCGCACAGACGCATTTATTGAACTTTAAAAAAAACTTACAAGCGTATCTATTTGCATGTCTAGAGACCCACATCTAACAGTGCATCTATATAGTAAACAGACGCGTGTATAGACGCGCATCTAGATGCCTAAATAGACGCTCTGCTAAAAAATTTAAAAAACAGACAGACGCATTGTTAAACACGTGTATAGATGCATTTATAAACGGTCTTATAGATGCTTTTATAGATGCACAAATAGATGCTCCTCAAACAGACAGACACGTATATAGATGTGTTTATAGATGCATTGATAGATGCACTACATAATATATATATATATATTTTACAGAATGCTGTGTATGTTGTGTATGCTATATAGTTACAGGAATCCCATTTCCACATTGTGTAATTCAATTCTTATAGCCAACCGCATTTTAATTACAATTTCAAATAAAACATTACAACTCCAAAACGCAATAAAATTGAAAGCTCAAAAAGTGCTTGTATGTACATATAGCACGAAGCTAAGCCACGTCATGTGGCTTCAAGTACAAAAAATAAGAGGAGTGTATATACAAGAGGCATGAAGCCAAGCCAGTCGCTTTAAGTACAAAAAAGAGTAGCTAGCACTACTTCTACAACTAATCTATGTTCTCCATGTCCTCACTCCCTTCCATGCTCCCTTCTGTGCTCCCTTCTGCACTCCCTTCTCCGCCTCCTTCCTCGTCTTCTTATGCAGGGACCTGTAAACAAGGGACAACATATATCAATGTATGAAAAATCAAATCTTTACTTATAATATTGACATTATTTAATTACTTTCAAATACCTCGGGGCCGCTCTAGTAGCCCGGATATGTGGGGGTTAAAGGTCACTGTGCCTTAACCCCGGTTATGTACAATACTCAAACACATATATAAATGAATGAAAAAGAAGATTAGGGTGGTTTTGCACCCACCAAAACTTGTGTGGCTCTCTGTCTCTCTCTCTCCTTCTTCCGTTCTTGCTTCCGTTGAGAGCACTCTCAACTGGTATCAGAGCCCGGGTGATCTAGCTGAGCGTGCGTGAATGCTTGAAGCTCAATAGCTCTGTGGGAAGAAGGAGAAGCTCTGTGGGAAGCTTTGTGGGTGACTTTACTTGCATCCAAGTGTGTAGAGACCTTGGAGGAACCTTTGGAAAAGTCACTTTGTCTTTGCGAAGTGGTTTTGAGAGCCTGTTAAGTGGTTTCAAAGAAAAAGTCGTTTTTTGAGCTTTTCCCTGTTCCGTTCGATGACAAAGACTCCATATTGACTTGTAGAGGCAACTATTGCTTGCCTTTGGTGTCCACTTCACTTCAGGAGCTTGGAAACACCTTCATTCTTGAATCTGGGATCATTTCATTGGATTTCTGACTCACTGTGTCAGTTCCTGCGTTTTTTGCCTGGGAGTTGGAACTCAAGTTTGGAGCAACCATTTGCAGATCTATCAGTTCCGGTGGACTCAGGATGTCCTAAAACTTCTATGTTGCTCATCATTCGCACTCCGGTGGAGTTTACAGATAGCTCTGTTTCCAAAAACGTTTTTCAGTCCGTGTGTTGGACCCAGTGATTGAGACCACGGTTTCCAAAACCGTCTGTCCCATTGCGTTCCGGACACCCAAAAACCCCTACCTATCAGTTCTTGCGCAATTTGGTGGAGGATTTTCAGAGTTATAGATCTCTGTGTATTCGATTTTGTCTCTCTGTTATGCATTTTTCATTCTAAGGTTTTGAAACCTTAGATTTATGCCACATGGCAGTGGATAAGTGTTGACTCCCATTTCTCACCCATCGGTTGGGATTTTGGAGTTTTGGCAGAAGAGAGATATTTGCAGATTTTCTTGTTGAGTCCGATTATGCAATGGCACCCATGTTTTGAAGCATCTCAGGTTCTATTTTCAGTAGCGCTCATTACCGTGGGACTATGATTTCTTGAGCATACCTTATGCAGATCACTCTGGTTGCAGTTTGAGTAGTGTGCGCTCATTCGTGGTATGCATTGGGTTGCAATGGATGATTTATAGGCCATTTGGATGCATTGCAGTCCTTATTGGATGCACTGATAGGCCCAAATTGCCTTGTGGGATGCTATTTTTTATGGACGCTTTGCACATGGATGCTATTTTATGCTGAGGGACAGCTTTGAAACATTGCGGGTGATGCACTGATAGTGCTATGCTCTCTTGGATGAGATATAATTGATGCATATGCTAGTGGACGGTGTTTATGCTTGAGTCATTTGGCACTTATTGGCATTTTCTTTTGGGCCAGATTTGCTCATATGGATGCATAGTATATGCACATGAGTCAGATGCATCTTTTGATGCTTTGAGCTTTGAGTTTTGGTGATATTTCACTCTATTGTGACATACACATTTGGGTGCACCTAGTATTTGGTGTGATTCTTTCTTGCAGGCACTAGCATTTGGGATTTTGTTTCATTTGCATCATGGCATCCTCTTCCACGTCTGAAAAGGAGTTTTTCAGCATTAAAAAGTTTGATGGGACAAACTTTTCTTTGTGGAAAGAACAAATACGAGATGTGCTTATTCAAAAGAAGCAGATTAAACCCTTGGCATGCATTGAAGCTAAGCCTGCGGATATGTCTGAGGATGATTGGAATGAGTTGGATACATTAGCAAAGTCTACTATTAGACTTCATCTTGCAGAGTCAGTTTATTTCACAGTAGTAAATGAGCAGACTACGGAAGATTTATGGAAGAAACTGTGTGCCACTTATGAGAAGGAAATTGCCTCTAATAAAGTTTACCTCATGAAGAGGTTGTTTGAGCTGCAAATGAAGGAAGGGGTCTCCATTGCTTCTCACTTGAATGAATTCAATATTATTTTCAGCCAGCTTCAGGCTCAGAAAATGAATTTTGATGCGGAGACTAAGGCAATATTTCTCTTATGTTCATTGCCATCCTCATGGGATACCTTCCGTACAGCTGTCAGTAACTCTACACCTGGTGGAGTACTGAAATTTGATGATGTTGTGGGTAGCTTGTTGGCCGAGGAGATTAGACGGAAGTCTATGGATGGCAACAAGCAGGATGCAGCCTTAAATGTGCAAAGGGGTAGATCACAGTTTAGGGGGAAGTCCCAAGAAAGAGGGAAGTCTCGTAGCAAATCCAGGGCACGGAACATTGAGTGTTACCATTGTGGCAAGAAGGGCCATATGAAAAAGGATTGCTACAAGCTGAAAAGAGAGCAAAAGGATAAGAAAAAGAATGCAAATTGGGGTGCAAATCAAAAGGAAGAGAGTCGAAGGGAGGACAAAGGAAAAGTGAAGATTGAGGAGATCAATGCAGTCACACATGATAGTGACAATGATGTTCTCTTCATGTCTAGTTTATCTACAGAGTTGCTTGCCACTTCAGATGATGCATATTCCCAGGATTGGATTTTGGATTCTGGTGCTTCATTCCATGTTACTCCCCATAGGGAATGGTTCTCCACTTATGATAGTGGAAAGACAGGTTGTGTGCATCTTGGAAATGACTATGCATGTGACATAGTGGGAGCAGGTGACATAAAGTTTTCTTTTGCAAATGGGTCTGCATTTGTTTTGAAACATGTGAGACATGTGCCTAAGTTGACCAAGAGTCTTATTTCAGTGGGTCAGCTAGATGATGCTGGTTTTCACACCACTTTTGGCTTTCAGAGTTGGAAAATTCAAAAGGGCTCTATGCTTTTGGCCAGGGGTGCCAAGTGTGGGACTTTGTATCCCTTACATGTATCAGGGGTATTTGATCATGTTGTTGCAATAACCGAGCAGCCAAGCACTTCTTTGTGGCATTGCAGGTTGGGGCACATGAGCCAGAATGGAATGAAACTCTTATGCCATTTGGGTTATGTACCGCATTTGAGCTTCTCTGATTTTGAATTTTGTGAGCATTGTCTCTATGGGAAGCAGACTAAATCAACCCATAAAAGAAGGGGAAAGAAAGAGTTTGAAATGCTTGATTTGGTGCATTCAGACGTATGTGGTCCCATGCCTACACGGTCATTAGGTGGGGCTGAATACTATGTGACATTCATTGATGATGCAACTAGGAAAGTGTGGGCTTATGCTATAGCTCGGAAGAGTGATGTGTTCCAGGTATTTCAGAAATGGCTGGCCTTGGTTGAGAATCAGTCAGGTAGAACGCTTAAATGCCTACGGACTGACAATGGTGGAGAGTATCTCTCTCATGACTTTCAGCATTTCTGTGATACACGTGGGATTAAGAGGGAGCTCACATCCCCTCGTACTCCAGAGCAAAATCCAGTTGCAGAAAAGATGAACCGTACACTTCAAGAAAGGTTGCAATGCATGCTTTCCAATGCAAGTCTTTCTGGTGGTTTTTGGGCAGAGGCAATGAAGACTGCAGTGCATGTGATCAATAGATCATCTAGTAAGAGTTTGGATGGTGGTATTCCTGAAGAGGCATGGAGTGGCAAGAAGCCCTCTTACTCTCATCTGCGTATATTTGGGTGTGAGGCATATGCACATGTGCCAAAAGAGCTTTGAAAGAAGCTAGATCCTAAGTCTAGGAAATGCATCTTTCTAGGTTATGGTGAAAGTGGAGAGATGGGCTATCGTCTCTGGGATCCAGAAGCAAAGAAGATCATACGCAGCCATGATGTGGTCTTCAATGAGAAGAAGATGCATAAGGCACCCATGAGGGATGTGGAAATGAGGAGAATCACTTTCCAGGATGTGAATCCACCTGCATATGTTGATAGGCAGCAAGCTGTCCATGCACCAAATGTGCAAGAAATGGTACAACCAAGTACTCCCACAGGTATACAATCAAGGGTAGATGATGGATCATCTATTGGTGGAAATGATGAGCCAAATGTGGCTGATATGCAAGTGGGACAGCAAGCTGAAATGCCCTTGAGAAGATCATCTAGAGTGTCTAGACCGCCTGATAGGTTTGTTCTAGGGGTAGACTATGTGATGCTTACTAATTGCGGGGAGCCTTCTTGCTATAGAGAGGCTATGATGCATGAGGATCAACGCAAGTGGGAGTATGCAATGCAATCAGAGATGAGTTCACTTATGAAGAATAAGACTTGGGACTTGGTTTCTTTGCCACATGGAAAGAAAGAATTGCCATGTAAATGGGTCTACAAAATGAAGGTCACAGGTGATGATGTGCCTAGGTACAAGGCCGGTTTGGTTGCTAAAGGGTTCAAGCAAGAGAAGGGTGTGGACTTTGATGAGATATTCTCTCCAATTGTTAAGATGACCACACTTAGATGCATCCTTGGACTAGTGGCAGTAGAGGATATGGAGCTTATGCAAATGGATGTCAAGACAGCTTTCTTGCATGGGGATTTGCATGAGGAAATTTACATGGTGCAGCCGGAAGGCTTTGAAGAAAAGGGCAAAGAGCATTTAGTTTGCAAGCTGAAGAAGAGTCTCTATGGTCTTAAGCAAGCGCCTAGAGAATGGTATCAGAAGTTTGATGCTTTCATTCGGTCCCAGGGTTTTAGAAGGAGTGAAATTGATCACTGCCTCTACACTAAAAGGGCTAAGGATAGTAGCCTGATAATCCTGGCACTATATGTGGATGATATGCTATTGGCTAGCAAGAATACTTATGAGCTAGATGCATTAAAGGCCAAGTTGCATGAGGCCTTTGATATGAAGGATTTGGGATTTGCAGGTCATATTCTTGGTATGCGCATCACGCGTGATCGGAGTAGGAAACTCCTTTGGCTTTCACAAAAAGAGTATGTTACAAAAGTATTACAGCGTTTCAATATGGAGGGGGGGAAGGCAGTGAGTACTCCATTGCCTCCATATGTGAAACTGAGTCATACAGATAGTCCCAAATCAGATGAGGAAAGGGCCATGATGGCCAAGGTTCCTTATGCATCAGCAGTTGGGAGTCTTATGTATGCTATGATAGCTACTAGACCAGACATTGCATTTGCAGTGGGAGTTGTTAGCAGGTATATGGCTAATCCAGGAAAGAGGCATTGGGAGGCAGTTAAGTGCATCATGAGGTACATGAAGGGTACCAAGGAGATGTGCATTTGCTTTGGTAAAGGAGACATGCGTGTACTTGGGTACACAGATTCAGACTATGCAGGAGGGCATGTGGATAGTAGGAGATCCACTTCTAGTTATGTGTTCACCTTTGCAGGTGGTGCAGTGTCGTGGATATCTCGTGCACAGAAGTGCGTTGCTTTGTCTACCACAGAGGCTGAGTATGTTGCAGCCACAGAGGGTTGCAAGGAGGCTATATGGCTTGATCAGCTAGTGGGAGATTTGGGGACTCATACAGGTGTACCGACATTGCATAGTGATTCCATGAGTGCTATTCAGCTAGCACGGAATCCGGTCTTTCATGAAAAGACCAAACACATTGAGGTCAGGTACCATTTCATCAGGGAGGTACTTGAGGACAAGCGCATAGAGCTTGTCAAGGTTCATACAAATGATAACCCCGCAGATATGCTGACGAAGAGTCTACCTAGTCAGCGGTTTGAGTATTGTCGTGTATTGATGGGCATTGGATAGTATGCTCACTAGTTATTCTCCCTTAAAGGCACATTGTCCTTTAAGTGGGAGGTTGTGGGGGTTAAAGGTCACTGTGCCTTAACCCCGGTTATGTACAATACTCAAACACATATATAAATGAATGAAAAAGAAGATTAGGGTGGTTCTGCACCCACCAAAACTTGTGTGGCTCTCTGTCTCTCTCTCTCCTTCTTCCGTTCTTGCTTCCGTTGAGAGCACTCTCAGGATATGCTGCTCTTCAGTACTCAACCCGTCATGATAGAAGTGCTTCCATGTATCTACTCTGCGATGGTGGCGGTGGTAGGTTGTCTCGATAGGAGTAGGGTATCTACCCACGATCTCAAGCTGCAAGACGACACAATTTACGGAGGGGTTAGTACAAAGAAACAACCTCCTAATAAACTACATAAGCAATATAATTTGAGATCGATACTTACAAATTGGGCCTCCCATGATTCAACACCTCCTGCTCCAAAATGCACGCTTCCATATTGCTCTATCTAGATCCTTCGTGCCTCCACATGCTGCAGACTGGGATCCTCCCTCCTTGACTTCATTGCTTTCTTCCACTTGTGCTTGTGAGCGGTGTGGGGCGGCCCCTTGGGGGTTGACCTCCCTCGAGCCTGGCAAGCTCCGCTAGTGCCTACCTCTTAAGCGAAGATCTTTTATTGCCAAGTATCGTAACAATGTTTGACTTGGCCCATTTATGACGATTGGGGGGGTTAGGATACCTAGAGTGAACAACAGCGAGGGTCTCATCAGCCAACCTCTTTGGATGGCCTTTGTAGTGGATAAAGAAATCTTTGTAATTGTTAGCAATTATAGAGCGCATGAAGGCCATGATGTCCTTCTTCCGTGCATCCATCAAGATGCCTCCTGTCTGAGTGATGTCATAGAAGATCATACCATCACCCAGAGGCACATCCAAATCATGTGAATCATCATCGTCCCCACCACCACCCATCCCAAAGCACTGTGCCATCCATCCCCCACCGCTCTCCCTGCTACTACGCGTGCTACTGTGTTGTGTCGAGCTAGTACACTGGCCACTCGTAGCTGGAGACTACACGGGACTACGTGGACCACTCGTAGCTAGAGAACCAAGTCTTGACTACACAGGAGTATGCCGATGGTTCTGCGAGACAGAAGGACCTCCTGACAGCATGGGGGAAGGGGCATAAGATAGCATGGGGGAAGGGGCATAAGACGGCATGGGGGAAGGGGCATAAGACGGCATGGGAGAAGGGCCTCGGCTATGTAGCCGACTGGGCTATGCTGACTCCGCTGGGGTAATCTCAGCTGGTGTGGGGTGCTTTGGAGTCTGTAGTGCCAACTCCTGGGGGGTGTTTGGAGTAGCCATCATATACCTGTATAACTCCGCAGGACTAGGAGGGTGCCCTAAAAGGTTATATAAGTCCCTAAAAATAGACTCCCGGAGATCAGGTGAGCCCGAAGAGCTTCCTGGCCACATGATGAGCTGGAAAAAAGAAAAAAAGATGATTACTGATGAGCTGACAAGAAAGAAGGGAAGAAAAGATTACTGTCAGAAAAGATTATTATCGGAGCGCATCTATTTTCGCGTATAACAATGCGTCTATAGATGTGGCTGTCTGTGTCTGCAAACAGTCTAGATATGCCTATAGACACGGTTTTAGACACGCTCTGAGATACATCTATAGACGCGCTCCGATAGACAGACTATTCTAAAAAGTAGAAAAGGACATGCGCCCGACACAAAAACGTAACACTAATACCAAAATCATTCGTTTCTTGGATACGACAAAGGACAAATCCAAAGAGAGAAACTTCCAAAAAAGATCAACTGTAAAGAGACTTACCTTGGATGGAGGTATGGAAGCTTCTTCTCCTTGTTCAAAGTTGCTTCTCTTCCTTATTCACCCTCTTCTTCTGTAAGCCTGGAAGTAAGTGTGGGTGCCTTCCTCTTAAGTGTAAGCTTGAAAGTAATGTGGGTCCCTTCCTCTTAAGCGTCGAAACTGTGCATCTGTTAATAGCAAAGCAAGCAAGCCATGCAAAGTATAAGTAATGTGAAGAAAAGCAAAGCGAGCACACTAAAAGCAGATTTGAAAACCACGTCTATAAGCGCATTTAATAGTGCATCTAAATACGTGTGTAATTGTGCATCTACATACATAGAGTAGACGTGGTTTTAAACGTGCCTATATACGTGCACCATAGAACAGACAAATGCGGTTTTAGATGTGTCTTTAGACGTGCCACAGAGTTTTTAAATTAAATAATTGAAGAAAAGCAAATTCTTTTGGGTTGTTTGTTTGTAGGATGTCTTCGTCTTCAACAAGTAGCTCCAGTGAGGATGAATCCCTCCATATCCACCATCATGAAATGTGATTGGAGCAAAAAATCAAATGTATGTGTGATCAATGTCGAGGAAACATGTATCGTGCATGCAGGATTACACTCAATCACATCTCAAAGTATGGAGAATGGGATGCGACCGTAAACATGGTAAGTGTTAAAGAGTTAAGGTTGATTGAGATACCTATGGGTGTTCATATGTTTGAGTTATGATCCCATTTTAATTTGATACATGATATGTAGTGCTACACCCGCATATGTTGCCCTATGCTCTCCATGAGGAGGCGAAGCGTCGGTGATATGAGGTGGGATCTTCAAGAGGGACCATTACGGATGCATGGAGTGATGGTGATAGTAGCCCTCCGCCATTACCTCATGAAGCCGTCGAGGAGGAGGTGTTTGATGATATGGTGTAGGACTTATATGCCCATCAATCCGAAGGGAGGGATGATAGCATGGAGCAGGACGATCTTTCTACCGCAGCATCGACTCCACTGTTTGAGGGGTGCACATTCTCTATTCTACGTGCCTCCCTTGAGTTACTAAACTTGCAAACCATCTATGGATGGAGCAACGCAAGTTTGAATGCAGTAGTCAAGTAAGCTTTAAAGTCTATTTTGCAAACATGGTGAATTATGCTAGTGGGTCAATTACTCGAATGCTTTTCCTCATTTATGGTCTTCACGTGCAGGCTATTGTGTAAAATGCTTCCAAGGGAGAATAAATTACCAACCTCAAGAGATATGGCAAGGCAACATGTGACCTCGCTTGGAGGATTAGATTACAAGCGCATCCATGCATGCGTCAACGATTGCGTTTTGTTTCGTACTGGACTACATAAGGATGCAAGAGAGTGCCCTACTTGTGGAGAGGCAAGATATAGAGTAGATCTCAAAACTTTGGACGTGCCTCGTAAGGTTCTGCGACATTTTCCCATAATCCCTCACATCCAACATATGTTCAAGTGCAAATCCATTGCAGAGCTCATGTCATGGCATTCCTCCTATCGATCAACCGATGGCAAGTGGAGAACTCCCGCAGACTCTCCTGCATGGAAGCATATTGAAGACACATGGCCAAGCTTCAAGGAAGAACTTAGGAGCTTGAGACTTGGATTGGGTATGGACGGTGTGAACCCATTTGGTCTCAAAAGCACCTCTTACAGTGTATGGCCAGTGATATTGGTGAATTATAATCTTCCACCCTCTATGGCTATTAAGAAAGGACATGTTATGTTGTCCCTTCTAATTCCACGGAAACATAAAGTCAAAAATCCTGATGTTTATTCGGAGCCTTTGATTGACGAGCTAGAGATACTTTGGAGAGGTATCGAGGTGCATGATGTGAGCAAGCCTCCCTCGTCACGAGACTTCAACTGCAAAGTAGTCTTGATGTGGATGATGCATGACTTCCCAGGCTATGGCGAGTGTTCAGGTAAGCATTGCACTTCTAATTATGAATAGGCAAAGGATGTGGCACCCGAAACCCACCTTCAACTCTCAATTGTGTGTATTGTTCAGGTCGCACTACATCGGCTTATTATGCATGTCCTGTTTGTGGTCCTTCACAACAACACAAAGCAACTATAGATGCGCTTGGTAGATGCGCAAAATAGCGGGCGCGTCTATAGGCGTTGCTCTAGTAGAGAAATTACGGGCGCGTCTATTAGCGCTGCTAAATGCTCGTCTATTTGCGCGTTAATCATCGCGTTTATTTGCACGTTATACCTGAGAAAATACGGGCCCATCTAACATCCCGTCTATTAGCGCGTCTATTTGCACGTGTATTTGCGCGTTTATTTGCGCGTTTACACTGAGACTCAGACGTGCATTTAGACGCGGGGTTAGACGCGCTCCAGAGAATACAGAAAGTGAGATTTTGGTGTACATCATTGCTTTCCAAACATTGCCCATGATTACCAAAGCACATAATTTTTTGCATGCCCACATATACAAGAATTAAGGGAAATGAGGAGAATGAGACAATATGTAAAATAGTTTTGCCAATATCAATTGTGGGGCTACGGTTCAATCTCATCCTCAATGAGATCAACCCTTGCCAAACTATCTACTTCAAAATCCAAACAAGTGTTTAGATCTACAAATACATTCAACCCACTACTACTTGTGCCACTCATGTGCTCATCGAAATCAAGATCTCCAATGGTAGGCTCGTCCTCACGGGTAATGCCGGCCTCAATATCTATATCTCCTATCTCATGATCATCCTCCTCTCTTGTATCACGGTCATCATCACGTCCATGGGCATGATCATCCTCCATACGCTCCATATTAGTAAATGTACTATACATCACTTTGGAACGTGGCATAATAGGTATGACATGCCACCACCTATTATTATCCACCATTGGTTGATAGACAACCTAATTCAAACACAAATACAATCATGTTACTTTTCTTGCATCAAATATTTAAAAGCGAGTATTTTTATATGTGTGCACAGTACCTGTTCACATTGTTGCGGTAGTATTAGTGTGTCCTTCCTACTTTGCCAAAACTTTGTGGAGTCAATAGCTACAAAGCCACTTGCATGGCGTTTGATTGTTGCATTAGGGCCTCTTTCCACCACGTCCTTAAACCACTTTACATCCAAAACATACACAAAGAAGTGTCGAAAGTCAAGCATAATGATATCTTGGATTATGCCACAATAATCATCCATGACTCCATTGGCTCCCTCAAAGCTAGCAATGACGCCGCAATCTTGTGTGTTTCTCTTATCATCAATCCGTTGTGTTCGAAAATGCTTGCCCTCACACCATATAGCATTGAACATAGTGCACTACACCAAGAAAAAATCAATTAAATAAGCAATCTAAATTATAAAAACCTCCTAACTTATGCATAACATTCTATATACCGACCTTGCTCATGCATCCCCTAGCATACTCCCATTCTTCCATTGTGATATGCATCCCCTCGTCTTTCTCTGCTTTCTCCATTTCATCAAGTAGCCAATCCACATGAATATCCTTTGGAAGTGCTCTTAGACGCTGAGGGTATGGCACACGAGATCCGTGGTGTGTACGAAAGAGGGCCCTTTCTTCTTGTCTTCTTGCCTTTGCATCCTCGTATCTTGTCACCCATCTTTTCATCACATCACTATTAAGCACGCAAAAGAGGTTCATACTATTATGCAACTCGGTGTCTATTACTTTGTTGCGTCCTCTTCCTTGAGGCACAATAGAGGTCATCCTTAGGTCTTCATCATCTCTCCATAGTCGTGGGAGAGAGCTATCCACATCAACAAGAAACTCAGAAATATATACAAGTGACTCTTGTACCAACCAACCCTCGGCCATGCTACCTTCGGGTCTTGCATTTTGTCTCACGAAGCCCTTCAAGGTCTTCATGAAGCGCTCGAGGAAGAACAACCATCGTGCATGTATAGTACCGCATATAGCAATCTCATCCACCAAATGCACTATGAGATGTAGTTGGCTTGTGAGAATAGAACGTGGAAATGTCTCCTCCACTAAACAAACCGCCTCCACTGACATAACTCGAGCATTCTCAAGCGTGGTGGGATCTATTTCCTTTGAGCTCACATACCTCACAAGCTCGCCCATCTTGTAAATACAATCTTTCACGTCCTTTGATGCACTACGTGAAATGCTAGTAGGTAGTATGAACTGAACCCGCGAGGAGGTGGTTGATTAGTTGCTTATAGCTATTCACTCACAAATTTGAAAGGAAAAAGATATTATGCATATAAAATACTTACTTGGAGCATCTTGTGCCAATCATGAGATTTCAAGCCATATAATTGCTCTACGCCTCTTTTCTTGCTCTTTGTAAAGGCTCCCTTCAAACACCTCATGCATCCAGTGGGAGTACGAATTGTAGTAATAGCACGCTTCACCATCGCCATCTCTAGCTTTGATAACATCCACGGTGCACGAGGTAAAAACACACGCCCATTTGGTCTCTCTTGAGGCCAAGCTTCACGCATCGTCCCTGTGTTACGTAGATCCTCCCTTATGCCTGCCGAATCTCGTGTCCCATTCAAATGCTCCCAAATGGTAGATGCCACATTCTTGAAGATATGCATGGGATCGAGCAGGTGATTGATCTTGAGGTGGGACCAATATGGTAAACGATAAAAGATGGAGTATCTAAACAAAATAAAGTGTTAGCGTGCAATCTTCACTTTCAACCAATATAGCCAATCTTTACTTCCAGCCAATAGTTACAAATCCTTACCGGCTCATGCCAAGTGGTGGAGGAGTCATGGATCCGTCCCAAATTCTCATCCAATCTCCCGCGGTGAGTGATTGTGGAAGGACTTCATTCCAAGGGGCAATATATCTAGGATGATCAGGTGGGAGAAATCGATGGTGATTCTCATAGATGACCTTATTCAATGCGTCTGCCCGTGAGGCAACTAGCGAAGGACCACAAACAGGACATGCATGGTAACCCGATGTAGTGAGACCTGAAACAATAGATGCAATTAAGAGTGGAAGGTGGGTTTAGGGTGCCACGTCCTTTCCTATTCATAATTAAAAAATGCAATTCTTACCTGAACACTCGCCATAGCCTGGGAAGTCATGCATCGTCCACATCAAGACTGCTTTGCAGTTGAAGTCTCGTGACGAGGGAGGCCTGCTCACATCATGCACCTCGATACCTCTCCAAAGTATCTCTAGCTCATCAATCAAAGGCTCCAAATAAACATCACGGTTTTTGACTTTATGTTTCCCTGGAATTAGAAGGGACAGCATGACATGTCCTTTCTTAATAGCCATAGAGGGTGGAAGATTGTAATTCACCAATACCACTGGCCATACACTGTAAGACATGCTTTTGAGACCAAATGGGTTCACACCATCCATACCCAATCCAAGTCTCAAGCTCCTAGGTTCTTCCTTGAAGCTTGGCCATGTGTCTTCAATATGCTTCCACGCAGGAGAGTCCGCGGGAGTTCTCCACTTGCCATCGGTTGATCGATGGGAGGAATGCCATGACATGAGCTCTGCAATAGATTTGCACTTGAACATATGTTGGATGCGAGGGATTATGGGAAAATGTCGCAATACCTTACGAGGCACGTCCAAGGTTTTGAGATCTGCTCTATATCTTGCCTCTCCACAAGTAGGACACTCTCTTGCATCCTTATGTAGTCCACGAAACAAAACGCAATCGTTGACACATGCATGGATGCGCTTGTAATCTAATCCTCCAAGAGAGGTCACATGTTGCCTTGCCATATCTCTTGAGGTCGGTAATTTATTCTCCCTTGGAAGCATTTTACACAATAGCCTGCACGTGAAGACCATAAATGAGGAAAAGCATTCGAGTAATTGACCCACGCGCATAATTCATCATGTTTGCAAAATCGACTTTAAATTAAAGCTTACTTGAGTAATGCATTCAAACTTGCATTGCTCCATCCATAGATGGTTTGCAAGTTTAGTAACTCAAGTGAGGCACGTAGAAGAGAGAATGTGCACCCCTCAAACAGTGGAGTCGATGCTGCGGTAAAAAGATCATCCTGCTCCATGCTATTATCCCTCCCTTGATGGACATATAAATCCCGCACCATATCATCAAACACCTCCTCCTCCACGGCTTCATGAGGTAATGGTGGAGGGCTACTATCACCATCACTCCATGCATTCGTAACGGTCCCTCCTGAAGATCCCACCTCATATTGCCGATGCTTCGCCTTCTCACGACGGGCATAGGGTAACATGTGCGGGTGTGGCACTGCATCCTGTATCAAATTAAAACGGGATCATTATAACTCAAACATATGAACACCCATAGGTATCTCATTCAACCTTAACTTACAAATCCTTACCCTGTTTACGGTCACATCCCATTCTCCATACTTTGAGATATGATTGAGCGTAATCCTGCGTGCACGATACATGTTTCTCGACATCGATCACACACATTTGATTTTTTGCTCCAACCACATTTTGCGATGGTGGATACGGAGGGATTCATCCTCACTGGAGCTGCTTGTTGAAGATGGAGACATCCTACAAACAAACAACCCACCAAATTTGCTCTTCTTCAAATGCTTAACTTAAAAACTCTGTGTCGCGTCTAAATGCCCGTCTATCGTCGCGTCTAATGTCGCGTCTACCTGTGCGTCTAAATGCCCGTCTACTCTGTGTATTTAAACGCGCCTGTAGATGCGCTAATAGACGCGACTATAGACGCGCTTACTCTGTGTATTCAGATGCGACTATAGACGCGCTAATAGACGCGACTATACTCGCGACTTTTAAACCTGCTTTTCGGCGCGCCGCTCGCTTTGCTTTTCTTTTAACTACTTAAACTTCGCGAGCGGCTTTCTTCCTTCTTTATTAGCAGTTCTATAGATTCGAAGCTTAAGAGAGAGCCTCCCATACACACACAGTTCCAAGCTTTCACTCAAGACAAAGGGACTGTACCTACACAGCTTGCTTCCAAGCCTAAAGAAGAGGAGGAGTACGAACAAGGAGAAGAAACAAGTTTGGAAAAGAAAGATCCTTCCATACCTTTTTCCAAGTAAGTCCTTTTGAAGTTGTTCTTGCTTGCTCTTTCCAGTTTTGTACGTTTTCGCATCCACGAAATGCAGCATCTAGGTATGAGCGACACGTTCTTTTGTCGGGCGAAACGTTCTTTTCCACTTTTGAGTATTCTCGACTGTCGGAGCGCGTGTATACAGGCGTCTGAGGGCGCGTCTACAGGCACGTCTATTTGCGCGTCTGGCTTGCTACAGACACGCACAGACGCGGATATAGACGCTCAAACAGACGATCTGTTAAACGGAAGTTTAAACGAATTGTTAGACGCGCTTTTAGACGCGCTATTAGACGGATGTTTGGACGGGCTGTTAAACGCGCTTTTTAACGCACTGTTAGACGGGTGTTTTGACGGTCTGTTAGACGCGGTGATAGACGCACTTTTACTTGAACTGTTAAACGCTCTGTTAGATGCGTTTATAGACGCGAAGATTAGACGGGTCTATAGACGCGCTCTAACAGAGCCTCTTTTTTTTTTTTCCCCCTTTCTTCTCAGCTCCCAAACTAATAGATTTGTTTATTTTTTTCCAGTTTAACATGTGGGGAGGAAGTGCTTCTAGCTCACCTGATCCGCATGAATCGATATGGAAGGATTTATATAATATTTTAGGGCACCCTCCTAGTCCTGCAGAGTTATACGAGTACATGATGGGTACCCTTAACACTCCCCAGGAGTCGGCAGTACAGACTCCGAGCCACCCCACACCGCCTGAGATCACCCCAGCGGAGTCCGCACAGCCGTCTTATGCCCCGTCTTATGCCCCTTCCCCCGTACCGTCTTATGCCCCTTCCCCCATGCCGTCTTATGTCCCTTCTGCCATCCCGTCTTATGCCCCTTCCCCCATGCCTTCAAGAGGTCCTTCTGCCTCAGCGAGCCGTCGACGTACTCCCCAACCGTCGAGACTCGGTTCTCCAGCTACGAGTGGTCAGCGTAGTCCCGCGCAGTCCCCAGCTACGAGTGGCCAGCGTACGAGCTCGACACGACAGGGTGGCAGGCGTAGTAGCAGGGAGAGCGGTGGTGGATGCATGGCACAGTGCTTTGGGCCATGTGGCAGTGAGGCCGAGGATGATGATTCCGATGATTTAGACGTGCCTCTGGGTGATGGTACGATTTATTATGACATCACCCAGACAGGAGGCATCTTGATGGATGCGCGGGGAAAGGATGTAATGGCCTTCATGCGCTCTGTAATTGCTAACAATTATAGAGATTGCTTTATCCACTATAAAGACCACCCAAAGAGGTTGGCTGATGAGACCCTTGCTACTGTTCGCTCTAGGTATCCTAACCCCCCCAATCGCCAGTTCACAGATAAATGGGGGAAGTCAAAGATTGTTACGATAATTAGCAATAAAAGATCTTCCCTTAAGAGGTAGGCACTAGCGGAGCTTGCCAGACTTGAGGCAGGTCAACCTCCAAGGGGCCCGCCCCACACCGCTCAGAAGCGTGAGTGGAAGAAGGCAATGAAGTCAACGAGGGAGGAGCCCAGTCTGCAGCACGTGGAGGCACTGAGGATCTAGATGGAGGAGTATGGGAGCGCGCATTTTGGAGCAGGGGGTGTTGAATCATGGGAGGCCCAATTTGTAAGTATCGATCTCAAATTATATTGCTTATGTAGTTTATTAGGAGGTTAATTGTTTCTTTGTACTAATCCCTCTACAAAGTGTATCGCGGTCATGCAGCTTGAGATCGTGGGCAGATACCCTACTCCAGTGGAGACAGCCTACCACCGCCACCATCGCAGAGGAGATACATGGAGGCACTTCTATGATGACGGGTTGATTACTGAGGAGCAGTATACCCGAGCGACTGGACATGCCCCCCAGGTATTTGAAAGTAATTAAATAATGCCAAAATTATAAGTAAAGATTTGATTTTTCATACATTGATATATGTTGTCCCTTGTTTATAGGGCGCCCCTGCACAAGACGACGAGGAAGACGAGGAAGGAGGTGCAGAAGGGAGCACAGAAGGCAGCGCATCAGGGAGCGTGGAAGGCAGCGAGGATTAGTCGTAGAAGTAGTGCTACTATTCTTTTTTGTACTTAAAGCCATTGGCTTGGCTTCGTGCCTCTTGTATATAGACTCCTCTTATTTTTTGTACTTGAAGCCACATGACATGGCTTAGCTTCCTTATTTTTTGTACTTGGAGCCACATGACGTGGCTAGCTTCGTGCTATATGTATATACAAGCACTTTTTGAGCTTTCAATTTTATTGCATTTTGGAGTTGTAATATTTTATTTGGAATTGTAATTAAAATGAGGTTGGCTATAAGAATTGAATTACAGAATGTGGATATGGGATTCTTGTAACTATATAGCATACACAACATACACAGTATTCTGTAATTTTTTTTTTTTTTTTAAAGGCGCGTCTATCAGTGCGTTTACAAACGCGTTTATATTCACGTCTGTCTGTTCGATATGCGTCTATACATGCGTCTATCAAAGCGTTTATTTGTGCGTCTATCTACGCGTGTATGAGCGCGTCTATACGCGTGTAAGTCTGATATATAGACGCGCTAATAGACGTGGGTCTCCTGACGTGCAAATAGACGCGCCCGTAAGTTTTTTATTTAGTTCATGAAACGCGTCTGTGCGCGCATCTATGGGTGCTTTGTCTTGTTGTGCTTCACTAGTTGCCTCACGGGAAGATGCATTAAATAAGGTCATCTATGAGAATCACCATCGATTTCTCCCACCTGATCATCCTAGATATGTTGCCCCTTGGAATGAAGTCCTCCCACAATGACTCACCGCAGGAGATTGGATGAGAATTTGGGATGGTTCCATGATGACTCCACCACTTGGCATGAGCCAGTAAGGGTTTGTAACTATTGTGTGCTATATTGGCTTGAAATAAAGATAACCCGCTAACACCAGCTTTTGTTTAGATACTCCATCTTTTATCGTTTACCATATTGGTCCCACATCAAGATCAATCGCATGCTTGATCCCATGCATATCTTCAAGAATGTGGCATCTACCATTTGGGAGCATTTGAATGGGACACGAGATTCCGTAGGCATAAGGGAGGATCTACGTACCACAGGGAGGATGCGTGAATCTTGGCCACAAGAGAGACCAAATGGGCATGTTTTTACCTTACATGATACAAAATATGATGCGTATCAATGCTCCATGCAAGGTGTTCATATTGCTAATATGGTGTACTTTTTCATTTCTAGGTATGTGTGCTCAAAGGAAATAGATCCCACCATGCTTGAGCATGCTCGAGTTATGTTAGTGGAGGTGGTCTGTTTAGTGGAGGACACATTTCCACATTCTATTCTCACAAGCCAACTACATCTTATAGTGCATTTGGTGGATGAGATTGTTGTATGCGGTACTATACATGCACGATGGTTGTTCTTCCTCGAGTGCTTCATGAAGACCTTGAAGGGCTTCGTGAGACAAAATGCAAGACTCTAAGGTAGCATGGCTGAGGGTTGGTTGATACAAGAGTCACTTGTATATATTTCTGAGTTTCTTGTTGATGTGGATAGCTCTCTCCCATGACTATGGAGAGATGATGAAGACCTAGGGATGACCTCTATTGTGCCTCAAGGGAAAGGACGCAACAAACTAATAGACATGGAGTTGCATTAATAGTATCAACCTCTATTGCGTGCTTAAAAGTGATGTGATGAAAAGATGGGTGACAAGATATGAGGGTGCAAAGGCAAGAAGACAACAAGAAAGGGCCCTCTTTCGTACACACCATGGATCTCGTGTGCCATACCCTCAGTATCTAAGAGCACTTCCAAAGGATATTCATGTGGATTGGCTACTTGATGAAATGGAGAAAGAAGAGAAAGACGAGGAGATGCATATCACAATGGAAGAATGGGAGTATGCTAGGGGATGCATGAGCAAGGTCGGTATATAGAATGTTATGCATAAGTTAGGAGCTTTCAATAATTTAGATTGCTTATTTAATTGATTTTTTCTTAGTGTAGTGCACTATGTTCAATGCTATATGGTGTGAGGGCAAGCATTTTCAAACACAATGGATTGATGATAAGAGAAACACACAAGATTGTGGCATCATTGCTAGCTTTGAGGGAGCCAATGGAGCCATGGATGATTATTGTGGCATAATCCAATATATTATTAAGCTTGACTTTCGACTCTTCTTTGTGTATGTTTTGGATGTAAAGTGGTTTAAGGATGTGGTGGAAAGAGGCCCTAATGCAACAATAAAATGCCATGCAAGTGGCTTTGTAACTATTGACTCCACAAAGTTTTAGCAAAGTAGGAAGGACACACTAGTACTACCGCAACAATGTGAACAGGTACTGTGCACACATATAAAAATACTCGCTTTTAAATATTTGATACCTTCGATGCAAGAGAAATAACATGATTGTATTTGTGTTTGAATTAGGTTGTCTATCAACCAATAATAGATGGTGGCATGTCATACCTATTATGCCACGTTCCAAAGTGATGTATAGTACATTTACTAATATGGAGCGTATGGAGGATGATCATGGCCACGGACGTGATGATGACTGTGATACCAGAGAGGAGGATGATCATGAGATAGGAGGTACAGATATTGAGGCCATTACCCGTGAGGACGAGCCTACCATTGGTGATGCTGATTTCGATGAGCACATGAGTAGCACAAGTAGTAGTGGGTTGAATGTATTTGTAGATCTAAACACTTGTTTGTATTGTGAAGTAGATAGTTTGGCAAGGGTTGATCTCATTGAGGATGAGATTGAACCGTAGCCCATCATTGATATTGGCAAAACTATTTTACATATTGTCTCATTCTCCTCACCTCACTTAATTCTTGTATATGTGGGCTTGCAAAAAAGCATTGATGTTTTTGTTAAAATTATGTGCTTTGGTAATCATGGGCAATGTTTGGAAAGCAGTGATGTACACCAAAATCTCACTTTCTGTATTCTCTATTTTGCATCTAAATATGCATCCAAATACGTGTCTAATTCTCAGTGTAGACGTGCTAATACATGCGCAAATAGACACGTTGACAAATGCAGTGTTAGACGGGCCCATATTTTCTCAGTGTAGATGTGCAAATAGATGTGTCAATACACGTACAAATAGATGAGTTGTTAGACGCACTATTAGATGCGCCTATAATTTCTCTATTCAAGCAACACCTATAGACGCGCTCGCTATTTTGCGCATCTATCAAGCACATCTATAGTTGCTTTGTGTTGTTGTGGATGACAAGATTGTTCGAAGGAAAAGGCCAAAGTCAATCAATGCCTTCAAATATATGTGAGGATGATAGTCACTGCCTTCTCTATTCAAGCAACACCTATAGACACGCTCGCTATTTTGCGCATCTATCAAGCGCATCTATTGTTGCTTTGTGTTGTTGTGGATGACAAGATTGTACGAAGGAAAAGGCCAAAGTCAATCAATGCCTTCAAATATATGTGAGGATGATAGTCACCGCCTTGAGTATAGGTATGCAAATAAGAAAAGATACTCCGTGTCTCCAAAATCTAGTACTAAATTTGCAACAGAGAGTTTTGAGGATGATGATTCCAAGAGTGTACAAGAATATGAAGTGCATGATGCAAATTGGGCATTATGAAGAGTTCCTATAACAAGCCAAGTCCATTGCTAGGATTAGCTTGGACAAGGAGGAAAATGTAACAAGCTTGTCAATATAAAGGATCGTGAAAATTGATGTGGAGTTGTTGCACCATCATTCTTTGGGAGGATTCAAACACCAATTGGAGTGCACTCCCAAATGATTTGGTTTTGTAGATATGATGTAACCCACACGTGGAAGCCATCAACTAGCATTAAATGTATTCCAGGACCATCACCAGGAAGGTGGAAGGTTCAATCAGGAACATCCTTGACAAGTGTAGAGATTGCCAGGTTGACAAGCTCGGGGTTTGTCAAATTAGGAGTGTCAGCTCCGATGGTGGGTGCAAGTTGTGCTTCACCAATTCAAGCCCATGATGAAACAATAGTATTGCATGAAGATCGACCTCGGCGTTGAGATGGCAAGGCAATCAGATGGCGAAACAAAATCTCCAAAGAAATGGAAGATAGAATTCAGAGGTCATTGGTCATGAAATGCATTGTTAAGGATGCAATAGTCGTGAAGGCCATGGAGCATGCTAAGTTCATTGTTTCTACAAAAGGATCAATGCAAAAAGGTATTGAATACAAGGTTGACATTTCTCCATTTCCTTCTTGCAATTGTGAAGACTTCATTGGATGATCATGCAAATTGGATGCCTATATTCCATGCAAACATATTTATTACATCTTCCTTTCATACCTTGGATTGGATAGCAGAAATAATATGTTTGTTCACCAAGCCACCTTGAGTAAAAAAGAGATATTCCAGGCATTGTCCCGCATGCCTTGAGGTTTAGTTTTTGGAGACTATGCTTTCATGATGGTCAACAAAAAATGGAAGGGGTATTGTAATAATCTTTTTTCCATGAGGATTTTGAACCACAAAAATGGTATTTTTTTGAAGACTGAACCTTCATGATGTTGAATACAAAATGAAAAGATATCTATAATAATCCTTTTTTCCGTGAAGATTTTGAACCACAAGAACAATGTTTTTGGAGCCTTTTGCATTTCTTCTTGTGTAAATTTTTGGTTTGTTTCTCTACTTGTTGATAATTGTGGCAGGATGCTTTGTAGGAAGCTTATTTGAAATAACATGAACTCAACACATCTAGTAGCAAAATACCAAACTATGAGTGTAAAATATTGACTTAAAATTTGGCTATAATTGTTACATTTCCTTTTGTACCTTGGATTGGATATAAGAAATCCTTTTTTCCATGAGTAATTTGAACCACAAGGATAGTGTGCTAATTATTCTCCACTTGATAATTGTGGTAGGACATTTTGAAGGATGATTTTACATCACAAAAGTTTGAACATGTCTTCTATGTGATAAATCATGTCTTCATTTTCATTTGCATAGGTTGAAAACTTATTTGAAATAATATGAACATGTATTGGAATATACAACAAATAACAAAATAGAAAATATTGTGAGTATATTTGACTTAAAATTGGGCTATATTATTTACATATTACTTATATGGATAGAAAAGATAATATTTTTGGTCACCAAGCTAACTTGAGTACAAAAGAGATCTTCACGGCATTATCTTGCATGTCTCAAGACCTGGTTTTTGCAGATTGCACACCTTCATGATGTTGAACAAAATTTGAAAGGACTATTATAATAAGACTTTTTGCGATGGAGATTTTGAACCACCAAAATAATGTTTTGGAGTCTTTTTCATTACTCCTTATGGAAACTTTGAGCTATTTCTATACTTGATACTTGATAATTGTGATAATTGTGATGGGACGCCTTGTAGGCTGATTTTACAATCACAAAACTTTGAACGTGTCTTTTACGTGATAAATCATATCTTCATTTGTAGTGATTTAGGTTGGAAACATATTAAAATTGTCAATATAGAATAATTGAAAAACTATGAGTGGAAAATATTTTGACTTAAAATTAAGCTAGTGTAACAAAGATGCAGAATACTAGATTTTGCTAAGGTCGAACGTAATCTTTTTTTTTTTTGGTGGACTATACATCCCTTTTAATAAAAAAAGGGGTCTAGCAACTTCAAGATTTGTTTTTTGGTTACTGGCTGTTGTGGTTTATTAGTTTATAAGGATAACCACTTCTTTTATTGAGCAATATGGACCCTTCATTTACAAAACGGTTTCATAATCATGGCCTCAATTCATGAACTTCAAGAGTTAGAAAACTTGTTTAGTCAAAAATGAGGATATCCATTTCTTTTCTTAAGCAATATGACCCCTTTATTCACAAAAGGGGTCCGTACACTTGGATTGTTTTCATAAATTTTGACACAAAAAAAACTACATTCTGATCCAATTTGCTCAAATGCTTAGATGGTTTTGCTCAAAAATTAGAAATCCCCCTGCTGTGATTGGGTCTATGTGGAAAAGATGTTGACGGTATGAGCTATTTGGCTCATCTTCTTGACATTCGACATGGGGGTTGATATTTTCAAGTAGTCTAGCAAGGTCATCCATTGTTGCTTTGCACAAAGTTGTCGTCTCCTTGCAAACACATTTTTGTTCAGTTTCTCTTTATAGTCAAAAGATGTTTGCAAGCCTCTACATATTGTTCGAAAATTCAATAGTTGCTCAATGTTTGTCTCATGGCAAAACGTCTCTTACACTATGTTGCCTTCCTTCTAATTGTTCTTTGCGCACACCGATCTAAGTGGGTGATAGTACCTTTTAGATCATTATATTCATTGTCTAGTGGGTGATCGAACATAGCAAGCCTAGTGACTTATTTTCAACTAAGACAAAGCTCATAGCTCATGACAATCTCCTCTCACTCTCTCTCTCTCTCTCTCTCTCTCTCTCTCTCACACACACACACACACATGTTTATGTAATGGCTAAACATCTCTTACACTAGTTGCCTTCCTTCCAATTGTTCTTTGCACACACGGATCTAAGTGGGTGATAGTGCCTTCTAGATCATTATCTCGTTGTTTTGAAGAAACATAGCAGGCCTAGTGACAAAGTTCACTTTGTTTTCAACTAAGACAAAGCTCTTCACTCATGACAATCTCCTCCCCCTCCCCCCCCTCTCTCTCTCTCTCTCTCTCTCTCTCACACACACACACACACAAACACACAGTCAGTGCAAAACGTCTCTTACACTAGTTGCCTTCCTTAATCCAATTGTTCTTTGCGCACACATATCTAAGTGGGTGATAGTACATTCATTGTTTTGAAGCACATAGCAGGCCTAGTGACAAATTTCAACTAACACAAAGCTCTTCGCTCATGACAACCTCCTCTCTCTCTCTCTCTCTCTTTCTCTCTCTCTCTCTCACACACACACACATGTAGGCACTAGGACACACACACACATGTAGGCACTAGGACACACACACACATGTAGACACACACACATCTAGCTTAATCCTAACACGTAGGAATGAAATTTGCCAATCATTCCCAAGATCCGCGAGTCTCCACTCAAAAAACTATACAATGAATTGTTTGATTTCGCCGAACAATCCAGATATCACCTTGTACTATGACCATACGTCAAAGCTTAAATCAAGCACATCAGCTAATTGATAGAATACGATCGCCCTCCGAACTGCTTGCTGGAGAGCATTGTGTAGTAGCTTTTACGTCACCGGAGAAAACAGTATCTAATCTAGCTTCGGTTTTCATCTGTTGTCTGTCTATTCTCCCTTTTAGTAGGCTTGTATACATAACACAGATAGATCGAAGTATGAAACCTTGGACGGATTAGATAGCTATCTCATAAATAGTGTTTGATGTAACGACATCAAGCGACGTCTGATTATACAGGACAATATCGAAGATTCGTTTGGTCATTGATCATACTCGTGAGTTGGCAATGAGAATGTTACTTCAATACGCGTCACTTGACTAAAAGTCACCGTAATTGTCGCGACTCGCGACTCCTTCGCTTCGATTAGTCTAGTAATAGCTGGCCAGTGGCCGAGCCAATACCTTTCGTCTAAACTCGCAATCTTGGAAGGGTAGGAACAATTCAGGATACTCCTCTGCAGTGGATGTGTCTTCTTTTCGGATAAGGGAGGTTCAACGTAAGTTTACTTTGGTAGGTGCGTCAAGGGGAGCAGCGGAAGATAATTAGGGCATCGGACTGTTCTCTTTTCTATCAAGAAATTCAAGATTGAGTTTTTTTATGAAATTATGAATCAAGTCTCATTTCTATATGATGGATGGAGAGTTTCCAGAGTGCTTGTCTCTCGAGAGAAGCTCGCTTGCAATATATAGTCATAGTTCGACTGTTTGACATACTGACGCGACCAGACGCAGGCTAAGGGATTCAGGAATCAGAGGATTCGATTGCTTTTACGAAAGCCCGAGTAAACCGCCGCACAAACCGCTAACACTCAGTGCTGGGCAGCTGAGCTACGACGGAATGGAAAAGCAGTGCTAGACTCGCTTTCCGTTCAATGAAAATAAGCGGAAATCCGGGCGAGATTAGCGAATCGCTAATTTTTGTAAATGTACGGTGGCTTCAATGGTCAAATTCAAAGATCTGGGCTTCGAAAACGGGGGGTCGTGGCAATGATTCAATGTCCAGGCTAGCACAGTTCCACAGTCTGTAGCTGAGTATAGCAGGTGGTACTATTCACCGTGAGGCCTCGCAGAACAGGACCACGGTCGGTGACGGTCCACCCAGGCTCCAGTGCCTGTTTGCCCTTCAACAGGAAGGTGGACCGTGGTGCAGAAAATCCCTTCAACTGACATCACTTTTTTGTGGCTGAAAGATGCCAGAAAGACTCTGTGAGAACACGAGCTTTGCAATAATTCAATCCGACTACCGATGTTTACCGGGGAGCCAGCGCGTGGCACCATCGGCATAAAGCATCACCCTTGCTTGTCAGCTTTTATTTTCAGATTGATTGATTTAACGCACCCGCCATCGCACCCACTTGAAAATTGCCTTCGTTCTGAATCGTGATCCAGGGACTACTTTTTCATCAGTGTGCACAGTGCATGCATGTACTCCACAACAATGTTGGGCAATTGCTGTAGATGATGAGACAGTTGTTGGCCCCTTTCGACCAAGTTCATCTGATTCTTCATTCTTCAGGTGCTTGGAAACCATACGTGAGACGTCCTTCATAAGTTTGAAGTTTATGCCTTACTAGGTAGAAAGTATCTACAACGCATTTATGACAATTCTCACATGAAGAAGCTAACAAATCTTTCATTGCAATCCTACGCCCTTAAACACGTCGAATATGGAAATTCAAACATTGAAGGAAGGACATGTAATTGAAGATTTGGTAAAAAACAAAATCGATGATCAACAAATGTAAATCCATCTCTAAAGTTGGGAGCAAGGAAGTTTGCAATGTAATTATCTACCAATAATATCCATCAAGAGTGCATAAAGGCATATTTATAAAAAGCCGCCAAAACATATACGAGTGGAAGGTCTAATAGTAATGAGATCTATTCAAAAGTAATCACAAGTCCCTTGAAATGGAGTAAATAAGCAATGTGAATGGTGAGAGGAAAGGGCATCAAGGGAGAACGAGAAGGGTCATATCTTACAACAAAATTGCAAATCGAACCTTAACCCATAAGCAGATGTTAGGAGCCAAGACCAAATCTGTTTGGCAAAGCTAGCACAAAGTTAATCCTCTCTAGCGTAACTGACATCGCAATAGGATCTAGCAATAACCTCTAGTATGATCTAAACAATAACTCGTATAGATGACTCTCTTGGCCCAACCTTAAACACTAGACCCTAGGACCTTGTTCCTAATATAGATATATTGCTTTTACCATGAAGCTCCTCTACTTCATCATAGTACCCACCTCTCTCTCTCTCTCTCTCTCTCTCTCTCTCTCTCTCTCTCTCTCACACACACACACTTTTTTTTGGGGTAAAATCTTATATTTCTCTATGAGAAACCTTAGAAGAGGTGAAAACCCACCATGAAGTACAAAAATAAAAAGATTACAAGTAGGGTCCTAGGAGAAGCCAGGAGGATATCTGAAAACTGGACAAGTGAAAATGTTTACAAGTCACCAAGGGGTTCCATGCAAAAACTGTTGTAAAGGAACTACATGACCATTAATAAAATGAAGATGTTTTTTACCCTTGTGATTCTTATTAAGATAAGCAGGCACTAGAAATTTTTGAATCATAGGGTCAAAAACCTGTTGCAACTAGGGATGGAAAGTATCCAAGGAAAATGAAGAGGCAGGTGTCAGATTTCATATTAGTTGGGCATCATTAGGTTCATGAGAGGAAACCTGTATATCTGACTCTCTAAAATCCACATTTGTATCCTCAATTATCAACATTAATTGTATCTAAAGGAGAAATATCCACTTGTAGCTGAAATGAAGGAGATTCAGTAACTGGAGAAGCTAGAGGTGACTCCTTTCCAAGAAAATGAGTCTGCAGAATCGATGAAGGCTCGCATGGGGACCAGAAACATCAACACCTGAATATGTAGAGGCAAGAGAAGATGGAACATCAGGAGTATCCATTGGGGAGATCTGTGGTTCAGGAGCAAGCATAAGGATATCCTTGAAAGAAAGAGTCTGAAAAGGATTTGACAAGGTCACTAGACACACTGCAATAGAATGTTTCTCTTAAGGATGCACCCGTCTCTATTCTTTTTTATGTTGGGGATGCTTCAACTTATCAGAAAGGAGAGGAGGACAAGCCAAAGGGAGAGGTAAAGAGGCCTTCACAATATAAGTCGGTGGATGAGAGGATGAAGGTTCAATACTAATCAAAATTACCAATCTCTTTACATTTATAACACGCATTAGGGAAAGAAGCAAATTGTAGGAGAATGTGAAAAGGACGTGGGAAACCATAATCGATGTGTAAACATGATGGTATGGGTTGCGACATATCCCACAAGATGCAAACTCGGATGGCTCTACTCAAGACCAAGAAATCCTGCTTAGGGAGACATAACACTCTTCTCAACAAAGATGCTATAGAAGAAACATGAGGTAGAAGAGGTACCGGCAAGGCCTTTAGAGTAACCCAAACTGGACAAAAATTCATAAGACACTTTGCTCGATCAAAAAGAGGATCCCAAGGCATAATATAAGCAAAAAAACCTGCACCATGAACCCCGACCATAGTCACCAACTTGTACAGAGTGTCCTCATCAGCACATTGCGCATAGTAAAAACCTTTACCAAGAAAGACAAAGGAGTGAATATGATCAGAGCCAATTGTTGCAGACGTCCAAGCACGCAATGATGCTTGACTTAAAATCCTGCCCATAAAGTATAACGAATGGCAGCCCAAGTTGTTGCGCCTGAGAGAAGCTATGAAGAAGAGATTCTGATGGGAGAGCTCGACACAATGGTGTCCCAAGATCTGTAACTTCAAAAAAGGAATCCTCAAATAGACGCTTGAGAAGCTGGCGCTGCAACATTAGGGACAATAGATTCTGAAAATCAAGCTTATCCGCTTTATCTGGTTGAGAGGAGGCAAAAGAAAGAGAAGGCTGTTTCTTTTTTGCAAAAGCTATCTGAGGTAATTGAAAGACAAAAGAATTCGAATGGAGTGCAACACTAGTAGTCTACAAGTGGGCATCGAATGAGAGTGACGAGAGGCTACTGCAAATCAACGAAGGAATCCAACGCGACAAGGTGCAAAGGTGGTAGAGGAACATTGGGCAAAGGAAAGAACGGAACAGACGAGGGAGGGTCTAGAACAGCCGAAGGTGGCAGCTCAGTCACGGACATGCCATCGATGGGTGGGACAGAGGAGGATGGACCATTGAGGTCATCTCGAACCCACACCTACACACACACACACACACACACTTTTTTAGTGAAATCTTATATTTCTGTGTGGGAAACCTCAAAAGAGATGAAAACCCACCATGAAGTACAAAAGTAAAAAATTACAAGCAGGCTCTTGGAAAAAGCCAAGAGGTTAACTGAAAACTAGAAAAGTGAAAATAATCACAAATCACTAAGGGATGCATCCAGCAAGATATCCACCATGGTGAGATTATTCGATCACAAAAAGTGTGTAAAGGAACCACATCACTATCAATAAAATGAAGATGTTTTTTACCCTTGTGATTCTTCTTTAGATAAGTTTGCAGGGTCAAAAACCTAGCGCAACCAGGGATGGAAAGTGTCTAGTAAAAGGTAGAGGCAGGTGCCAGATCCGACATTAACGGGGCATCGGTATCTAGTCCAGCAGAGGTATCCATATTAGCAACTGTAGTCTAAGTAACTTGCTCTCGCAAATCCACAGTTGGTTCCATAAGGCCATCATGCACTAGATCCGAAGAAGAGAGATCCACCAATAGCTCAAAGGATTCTGATTCAAGAGCCAAAAAATTTGACTGCGGCTCCACACCAACCAAAGAAGACTGTTAAACTGAAGAAGGATCCATGGAAACCACAACAAGAGATACAAAGGGTTGCTTTGCCTGTGCTATTGAAGAGATAAAGCTGCAAAAGTATTGCTCGAAAGAAGAAGAGCTACAGCTAACAAAGAAGTACCACCCTTGGAACCCACCGACGCTAATGTATGTATACACCCACTTGTATTAAATGTATGACAAGGTATTTTTCTCCCCCACCCTAACTTTGAGATCATTCCCACAACTACATTTATTGATCCCCCTCTCTCCTACCTCTTTCTTACAATTAGTGATGAAGATCCCCCTCTCTCTTGCCTCTGTCCTCTCCCTTTCCATGTATCTTCCTTTCCCCATATACACTCACCTTGACTTGCTTTTCTTCTAGATGCCCCTCTCTCTTGTGCCTCTCCTCTTCCTCTCCTCCCTTTCCATGGATCTTCTTCAGATCTTCCTCTCCCCATATACACTCACCTTGACTAGCTTTTCTTCTCTCGTCTCTCCTCCTAGTGTACCCCTCTCCTCTTTCCATTTTACAAATTATTGGAAGATTTATTTTATTATTTGTTTGAGCTACTATGCATTGTTCTTAGTTGTTGTACCTTCTTATATATATACCACGTTTTACATTACCCCCTTTGCTTCATCAAATTCTCTCTCTCTCTCTCTCTCTCTCTCTCTCACAACCTCTCTCCAAACTACTTCGATGAGACTTCCATGAGTCAAAGTTCTAGATAAAATTTTTTCCTCTACCAAGATCTTGAGGTAGACCTAGATGAAGTTTTGCCCTTGCTAGGATCATGATGTAGATTTAGAAACCTAAGAGAGGAGTAGTTCTAGCCTCACTTTGTGAGCTGTTAAAATTCTTTAGAAATAGCCATTCATCAAGGATAAAATATGGACATAATCTTAACACCAATGGTGGCCAATTCTTTTTCTTGTTATATTTTACACAGTATACTTGTGAGCTGTTGCAATCAACATACCTAAATCTTTGCATCTTCCCTTGCTATGATAATCCCCATCATTGCCAAATTCTCAGCTTTTCTTATAAGCATTGTTTCTAACCTTTGTACAATAGTGACCATGCTCTCTATTAAGCTCTTAGAATTCAAACAATATTTGCTTTTCTTTCTATGTCTATAGTGATTTAGTCTTCTTTGCTTTTATCAACAGTGAGGTCCTCCTTAGCAAGAGTGTTCCCACCATCCTTGAATCTATTAGTAGTGATTTTCTCCTTATCAAGAGCTTATCTTCAGTCTAGAATCCCTCATGTACGACTCTTTATCAACATTGTCTGATTGGGTCTTTTAATTAAGATTTCCTTGAGACTTGCATTGCCGAATCATTTAATTTGTGACTTGTCAAATGCTAAGTAAAAAATGAACTCTTGAAGTGGACTTTTGACACTACTTTGTTCCTTCACATTGATAGACTTATGCTAAAGCTTAAACTAATGATCTATTGAAAACCAATCATAATTTTAAATAAAAACATTAACTTTAGTCTCAAAATTAATATGTGAATTATCCTTGAGATTTATAGCACAATCTCAATCTCTATGTATGAAAATGAAGGATCCAAAATCATTACTACACTTGTCAATAAAGCTTGTGATTTCATGTTTTTCTACATTCCTTTAGGATTTCTTCATGGAAAACAAACATCTTGTGAAGAGGACATAAGTCCATCTTATACAAAAATAGATGGTGCAATAGCATGGAGTTGTGCCTAGCCAAATCATGTTGCAACTACACTCTCAACTCTTGATTCATCCTTTTCAACATTAAATGTCTTCCTTCAATGAGAGTCATAATCTCACAAGATGGAAATTCCATCTCCACAACTTGAACTAGAAACATGATAGAGTTCATGTACAGCCAAATATACATTGTAGATATCCTATGGACTTTGATTTTTGTGTGTATATATAGATAGCTATACAAACACATGTGCATGTAAACTCTCACATACACACACAAAAAAAAAATCAAAGTCTCTCTCTCTCTCTCTCTCTCTATATATATATATATATATATATATATATATGTACGTATGTACGTACGTACGTACATATGTATGTAAGTATGTATGTACATATGCATGCATGTATGCATGTATGTATGTATCTCTCTCTCTGTCTCTCTCTCTCTCTCTGTATATATATATAGAGAGAGAGAGATAATATATAGATATATAAAATTTAGTAATTAATTAATTTTTTATATGTGTTTGTGTGTGTATACACACACACATACATACATACATACATACATATATATAGATATATGCATATACATATACATATACATACACATATACATATTCATATACATAATACATACATACATACATATATATATGCATGAATGCATGCATACATACATACATATATGTATGTATGTATGTATGTGTACATCTATATGTAGATTTGTATATGTATATACAATATACAAAAATACATATACAACACATACATACATACATGAATGTGTGTATGTGTGTGTGTGTGTGTGTGTGTGTTTGTGTACCACAGGAAATTTCTTTTATAACACTTATATTGATCCTTTTGAACATAGTGGTAAGTTGTAAATATAAGCATTCATTTAGATGTTGTAATAAACATCAATATAATCATACCTTCTTATTATTATATGAACCCTATCCCAAACTTGTAAATTTTTTGATAACTTTAATTTTTCATAATCAATTGCATGGAGATTGTCTTCCAAACCTTTAGCATACACAAAGGCATATTTAAAGCATAATATAGTCCATAAATGCATGAACTCTTGAAAGATAATCAATTTATTTGGCGTAGCTAGTTATGTGAAGATTATGTAATAACACATTCAATACCACCATGTTCATGATGTGTGTCTAGCAATACATCAAATATTTGCAATAAATTACAGCACCGAAACTACACATGTCATGAATGTTGGCAGTGCCTTGGATAGAACTTCTACAATGTGAACAAGTGTGACTAACCTCATAGTAATATGGATGATCGATTCCAAAGTAATGTTAGGCTGCACAATTTATATTGCTGCTGCTATCACATAATCATGCCATCGCTTGGCAATTCTAATGTAGAGAAGGAAGCTTTTATGCCAATGGCGATGGTGCTACTACACTATTCTAGAAATGGGAGGTGTCATTACTACCACATCAAATCCAGTATGAATCTCATGTATGGCATGAGGACCTTCAAGTCGGCTACTTTGGCTGTAGTCAGTGCTAGTGAGTTGCTGTGAGACGAAGGAAGAAGACTATAAAGCGTAAGCTTATGTCAAGGTAACGTCCAAGGCGCTCCACCCAGGATGCCTTCTCTGTGCTCACCACAGAAGGATCCTAGCAAATCCCAAAGCTGATGGTGCATTTTCTTATTTCCTAAATCAGATTTCTCTAGTCTCCTTTGCCCAATGGGTGTGTAGAAAGCCTTCTCTCTCTCTCTCTCTAGAGGATATGAATGGGAAAGAGTCCACAAAAATTTCAAGAAGATCACTCAAGAGAAAACAAGGTGTGCCTACAACTAATCAAGGAGAGTTAGACCTAAGCTCTACTACCATGTGAAAGTGCGGATCGTCGTGCTCTCCTAGTGCAACGTGGAATTAGCAAAAGATCAAGGGGGATCAAACCATAGAAGAAACTTCATGAGAGAGACATACGGTAGGCAATGCACAATCTATTCCAAATGTGTGTGTTCAACAATGCATGATAGGATTCTTATATAGAGAGAGCCTTTAGAATAGTCAATACATGTGGGATCCTCTCATCCACATCTCTCCTTGTGGATATCCTTGATCTACCCAACTAGGTTGCAACCCTTACTTTCTTGTCCACATGCACACAACATTCAAGTGCTTGACATATGTTCACTAGTAACTCTGTGTGCCAACATCCGTGCATGAACACAAACAATACATGTGGATCATTTGTATGAAAATAAGCAAGGCACAAGCATGCAGACCTTACCCTTTAGGTTACTTTCCTAGAAGTTGTATGAATGGGACACCTTTATCAGCTTTGAGCAATTTCTTTTCTTTCCCTATCATCTGGATGTTCCCAAGCATCGGATTCAAGAACTAGATGTTTGATTGGCATGCATATGAATTTAGAGTGATTTTGTAAGCATTTGGAACATGGGCATGTCTTTCGACATTGCCTTTTAGACTCCAAGATGAACTGGTTGACCACCCCACAGACACAAAATGGACCATATGTCACATGGAATACATGTTGTGGTATCACTTAAAAAAACTCCTAGTAAAGCTAGATGGTTCGGTCTAAAGCATGTGTAAGCCCCGTCCAGTTGGGCTTTATGGGTAGACAAAGGCCTTGATGCATAATTGTGTGCCACACACATTGGTGGGAACATGTTCCTAGAACAAACATGCATTATTCCTACCTACCAATTAGCAAGCCAGGGATACAAAACAAGCCCTTCAACATATAAACATGGGCGAAGCCATCAAAGATATAGATTCTCTCCTCATCACAAAATGAAACAAATATCAATTCAAATCACTAACTCAAGATTGCACATAGAAAATAAGTCGAACTAAGGAGGAACTTAGTATCTTTATTCAAAACAAATCCTTTACAAGGAAATACTTTTGCTCCGCCCAACCACCTATGAGCTCTACCTCTAATACTTAATCTCTCAATCTCAATCTCAATCTCAATCACAATCCCAATCAAATCCATCAAACGTAGCTATCAAAAATTTGAGTCATGATCTCTTTCTAGATCTACAAGTCAAAAGTGAAAATCAGCCACAAAATCCACACGCGAGGAGCTATAGCAAAAATCTCTGTATTTTTTAGAATCTTTTTTGTCATCAAAAACTAACTTTTTGAAATACGAACCTACTTTTCCCAAAACAACCCCCCTTGCTCCAAAAATAGTGTGCAGTTACAAATTTGTATGCTCCTCTTTGTTTAAACATTCGAAAATCAGTCCTGTTTAGAGTCTCGTATCTCACAAATGGTGTAGAATCTTGAAATAATCAATAGGATGATTTTGAACTGTCTCGCGACTTCCTACAACTTTTGTCTTCATCAATCTCTGTCAAAATCCACCATGTTGGGCCTCAAAATTGCACTTGAAACTCCTACACATAGATCCATGTAGAGAAAGCAGTCAAGTGTTTTTTCATGATCTTTTGGTATTATTTATTCAACCAAATGGTTGTATCACAAAATTTCTAAAGAATCAAACATGTAGCTGATTGAGAGATCTACAACACTCTCAAACTTTTCCCAAAATACATCATCTTCTCATACATGTTGCTCTTTCAAAATTTGTCACTATAAGTGTTTAATGATAAATATATTTAAAACTGTAACATAAGACATGAAAGCAAAAATAATAGAGTGTAGTGAGCTAGAGACTCACAATTGTATGAAGGAGCAAGAAGACTTTAGCCATACTACTTTGCCATACCTTTGTCATCGGGTCTTCGTTCATCTCATCTAGTACCTTGCCATTGGCATACACATACACTAATTTCTCTACTTGATACATCTGTAAGCGATTTCTAATGACATACTATATGCACTAGTTGCTTGCCAATGGTGACAGAACTTTCAAGGCTTATTTTTGCAAGTGGGGTGTCGATGCTGCGACAATTTCCCACCATCTCCATGTAGTCATGTTTGACATTTGCAAGTAATCCTTACTTTTCAAGAAGGATAACTCCCTGAGGGCTACTGCATACTTGTTAGTGTCCTCAAAGAAAGTAGCTCACAAATCGCGCCAAAGTTTCATAAGCTCTGCATCAGTTTCAAAGTGATATTCCCACCATTGAGCATCCAATAGATGGCCAACATAGTGCAACGAGTTGTGAGCTTGAGTCTATCATTTATAGACAAATTTCATTAGTAGACATTTGGCCAATGTGTAATGGTTTCATTCTATTGTGCCCTTTGCTTTGTAAAGTCACATTCAACAGTCCACCAAGCCATGTAGGCATTTGCCATACTTGGTCCTTTGAGATCTAATTTATGAATGGCATGCCAAATGGGCTTCATTGCCTCTATTGCATCTGAATCCTCTTTCAAAAGCCAAGGGAAATAGATAGAGTTTTGATCTCAATATACTTCATGTGAAAGTTGGCCATGTGATTTTTGGCTATCCATAACGCTACCTCTGCACTATAGAGTGCTCTACTGTAATATAGATCCTACCAAAGTGTGTGTCCAGGACTTAAAAGTTCCAACCTATTCAATGGATCTTAGTGCTTTCTAAATATGCCCAGTAATCTTTCATTGATTAAGTAACCTTTCATGATTAAGAAAATACCATACCATCTTTCAACCCTCGTCAACAATGATCTTGAAAACTATCTTGGAGTTCTTGTACCAATACTCAAGTAATAGGTCAAGACACTGACAAAAGCATAGCAAGGCACAATTCATTGGATATAGCCTGTTTATCAACTTTCTAGCTTTTCTACTACTATTCTTTGTATTGTCTGTGAAGACTTGAATCGCATTTTGTGGGCCCACCTCTTTAGTTACCTTTTGCAACAATATAGTGTCCCATCTTTGCTGGGCCACTTGTATCGACTGAATGATGGAATGCCTCAACTTGAAGGTGATAGCCATCATATCTCTTTGTCACGTTCTTTCATCCATCACTCACAATGGTACAAGCAACCTTGTCTGTGCAATCATACAGGACCTGCTGCATCTTCTCTCTCATATTATCATAGTACTTATCCAACATGTCTTTCGCATAGCATGGAATAGTAAATGCAGCACCTTCTCTCACAATAGAGGCCATTTCCTTTTACCAATGGAGACTCTGAACCATGTTCAAAGAATATTTTGTACAACATGTCATCTCAATGGCGTCTTCTTGGGATTTCTCAATTCACTATGTTTTGAAAGAAGCTTCCAAGGACATTTGGTGGACTCTTATTGATGAGAGACATTGCTACCTTGTCCTTGCTCTATGGAAGCATTCATACAACTTGATGTTTGTGTGTATGAAGCACCAAGATTGCCCATGAGAATCTCTTGTGAGGAAGTATCCAAGTCAGCAGATGTAGCTATAGAAGCAGATGCCTCACTTAGGGACTCTCCATGCACAATAACTTCTTCTATCATGTGCTCAACAATTTTTTGTCCACCTCCTAGCTTTCCTACAACCCCTTCACTGCTTGGTCTAGTACACTTGTCAATTTGTTTTCTTGGGTCTCCTAATAAGTGAGATTGAATCCTAGTGCCTGTTCTTGTGAACTCTTTTTTGCATATTGTACACTTCCACTTATTAGGACATTCAGTTTGTAGTAACAAAATTTTGTGTTGCATCTTGTGTACGACCATGTTTTCCAAAGGGATGTTTATTGTTGTCATCCAAGCATTAAAAAACATTAAAGCTACATTCTAATTTATAAATTCTATACATATATTGTATGAAATAATTTGCAAAATGACTTTTGATTCATTGCAACCAAGTCTTAATATATCACATTTCTCACACATTACAAAATGTTGAGGCTAAAATAGTCCATGGTCACTTATGCAAACATCATGTCACCTCAATTTTGCAAAATGGAGTTTGTCCTAGGTATTATCAATCAACTACTTCAAGAGATTCCTTAAGTGCTACACTCTAATCTCCCATGGGATCAACATCCACATCTGTAGCTTGCCACAAAAGATGGCAACAACACCATCAATGCCCAGTCCCTCAAACCTCCAAATCATGTGCTCACGAGCTTCCAAAAAGTGTAATCTCATTCCTAGGAGAGAGCACTTGCACACAATGTTGCAAATGTTGCATCTCCATTTTCCACCATTTATCTTCATGACATATTGGTGTACCTTAGTGTGATTTTGAATCCCTTCTTGTATGGCCATGAATACTATCAATGTAAAACAAATACAGGCACTTACATGCTATTCATGTCAGTTTATATAATGTCTTGATACAATATAACATATGATACTTTAAAAATTAAAGTAGCTTTGGGCAAAGCAATGGTCTAGGGGTTAATATGTGCATCTACATTTATGACCTTTCTCTAATTTTAATTTGTATAAGATAGCTAGACCTTGAGACAAAGAAACCATCCAATGGTCTTGCCCCCTCTGGACATAGCTGAATGATTGTAGACATGGTAATTTACCTATTGAAATAGGTGTGGGATGGCAATTTGCCTTTTCCCACATCCTTCTCTTTCTCAAGTAAGCATCTAACTGCACTATGATCATGCACAACACCATGCTTTGTTTGTGAATGTCGGGATTATACTCACACTAGTGCAATATCTAGCATCTCATACATCACATTCTACTCTCCTTATACTCATCCTAGTATTGCAGTAGCTAGCATCTCTTACCTTACCATTTACTATCCTTTCTTCTTTGCACTATATTTTTAAATAATTAAATAAAGAGTTTTACATTCTTAATTTCTTATGAGAAAATATAACAAACTTAAGTTGGCACATCACTTCTAGTATGTGCATATAATTTATGATATTTCTTTAATTCTCTTTCATGTAAGATACCTAGCCTTAAGACAAAGAAACCATCTAATCCTCTTGCTCCTTCCCAACTTAACTGGATGGATATAGATGTGGTAATCTACCTACTAGAATAGGTGTGTGATGGTAGTTTGCCTTTTCCCATGTCCTTGTCTTTCTTGAGTAAGCAACTATCTATACTATGATTATTCATAACACAATGCTTTGTTGGCCAATGTTGGTATTATAATCACACTAGTGAAGTAACTAGCATCTCTTACATTACCATGTATACTCACACTAGTGAAGCAACTAGCATCTCTTATCTTACCATCTATTCTCCTTTTGTCATTGCACTATAGTTTTAAATAATTGAATAAATAATTATATATTCTTTATTTCTTATGATAAAATATAACAAATTTAAATTGCACGTCACTAATAATGTACTATCATAGTCACACTAATGCAATAGCTAGCGACACTTACATTAATCTATACTTTTATTTCCTATTTGACATATATTGTTCCAAACTAAAGAACGTAAACAAAACCTACATGTACTTATACTTGATTACATTGCCATGTACTTTTGTTTTTAATTTACACTCTTTTCTTCTTATAAAAAATGTAAGCAAAAACATACATTGTTGTTTCATACAGTGAAATGACTCTACTTTTCTAAATATTTTAACAATTTTATATATGTACTTATTTCAATGCGATTAAATGTATATAGTTTATGATATTTTCACAAGTAGTTACACAACATTCTATGCGCTTTCTTCATATATAATGTTTTGTATTTAATTGCATGACTCTACTAATCCAAAATGCATCTATGCATAAATTTTGGCGAGATGATCAAGGCCAGCACACGTGATCTACACCATCATCTAGACAACGAAAGAGCTGATCATGGGAGCATAGTGACCCCCACATCCGATTTGATTCAATTACATTTACATATATAAAACTATCTTTACTATAGAATAGGGTGCTTATGCATCTAGAGTGATACCATTTGGGTGAGAAATGCTCCATCAATCTTTCAAAAGTTTATGGTAAAACTTTATGAGACTACCTCATAGAATTCATTGCCATTTACTTGGATGATTTCTGTGTTTATTCCTGAGATAGAAAGGTATTTCAAAGATGCTCAAGGGGTGCACTATTAAGAAACCCTAGATATGATGTGCATTCAAGGGGTATTTAAAAAACCCCTTACCTGTGAATTTTTCTTGGATAAACATACCCCTTTTTCTATACAAATTTACGGATTTTTTCCAAAGTCCAATTTTAAAATCCTATATGTAAATACATTTTTGTAAATTTACCTAATATTTTAAAATTAAAAAACCCCTCCATTTGAACCCACGTTGTATACTTACATATTTCTGGGTGAACCCCTTGAGCAAAGATGTCGACAAGCAAGTATTTCACTAAGCCCAATTAAAATTGTGTTCTGTGTTTGAGTGGGTATATTGCTCAGTCATGTTATTTATCAAGATGGTATACACATTGAGCCAAGTACAATTGTTTCTATACAACATACACCAAAGCCTGAGAACTTAACTCAACTATGTTCTTTTGTGGGATTTCAAGTTTGAATGGACCACTGAGCTGTCTATGTTTTTTCATGATTTGAAGAGTTGAGCATTAGCTACCATTTTAAGCCAACTTAGATGCGATGCCATTTTTCATGTGCATGTGGATGCTTCTAGTTATGCACTAGGCATTATCTTGGCTCAAGCAGATGATCAGTTGGATTATCCAATCTATTATGCTAGTCAATTATTAACTCCCATTGAGTCTAAATTTAGTACCACCGAGTGAGAAGCTTTCGGTGATATTCAATGTGCAAAAGCTAATGTAAACAAATTATTTACACGACAACCCTTTTTTGTTTATGTGGATCATCGGGTGTTACTTTATTATATCATCAAAAACTATAATTCAAGGACACCTCATGTGTTGGATGCTTCTTCTCCAAGTAATTTTAAGATTATTGTTAAGCCCAAGAAATCTCATGTAGGAGCTATTTTATTTTCTAGACTATGTACCCTGGGAAGATACTCAAGGAGTTACTCTTGAACTTTCATATGCCAAGCTTTTTCCGATTGATTATTGTGAGCATGAATGCTGACTTGAAGATTATTTTTCAAACGGCACATTTTCTGACACAATGCCTCTTTGTTGGCCCCTTCAAACCTGTCAGGTTCACACAACATAAATATATCATTATGGCAATGAGTGACTATGCTACTAAGTGGGTTGAAGCTAAGGCACTCTGAGATAACTTGTCTCACAACACTACCAAGTTTATCTTTGAAAAAATCATTTGCATATATGCATGTCCCATATAGCTTGTAAGTGATCAAGGTTCAAGTTTTCTCAATAGAGTTATTAGTTGCTCAAGATTGAGTTTAAGATCATGCATATAGTTTTGACCACTTACTATGATCTTGGAAATGGTGAAGCCAAATAGACACTCAAGCTCGTTCTCCATAAAACAATGCACTCACATAAGAGTGATTGGGATACTAAACTTCATGCAAGCCTTTGGGCTTACCAAGCTGCTTACAAAGTCACTATAAATCTAACTCCCTTTCGTATGTCCTTTAGATTAGAAGCAGTAGTTCCCTTAGAATTTATTGTTCCTAGTCTCTGTGTTGCAAGCAAGCATCATTTACATGAATCTGAGGCAATCAAGGGGAGATTCCATCAACTAAGCCAGGTCCTAGATTATGCCTTTGATTAGCTTGGTCACAGCAACTGATACAGTGTAGGAGGAAAGCATGGCATGATAGGCATATTGTGCCTAAGAACTTAGAAAGGGGTATGTTGATACTATTATATAATACTCCTTAAAAGAAATTTTAAACTCATATGGTTGTGGGCCTTACATGTTAACTGAAGTCTTTCCCAATGCGACAATACTGCTTGAGGATTTACAAGGCAATATACTCCCTGAGTTATATAATGGGAGAAAAGTAAAGCCCTTCCGGGTAGCATGTTCCTTGGTTACACAGAATGTAGCTGCAAGTCACTCGGCAACTAACAATGCCTTGGTGAATTTTGTGCCAACACAAATGCTAGTAGCTGTTTTAGTAACAGTGGAAGGACTACACTGCATGCAGACATGTGGTGGTTTGAAGGTTATAGGGGAATTATTTCTCAACAATCATATCCAAGAAGGGGGTGTTTCACTTAATCATGCAATCATTCAAGTGATGGATTGTCCAATTTTAGTTCATGGTCATCTACACTTAGCTTTGGATTTCCATCATCTTCATCCTTTACTATTGCACTCTCCTATAGCCTTCTTGCCTCTATCATCTCCAATAGCTCCCTTGCTTTCTTCATCCCTGACTAATATCCTACCCTTTCTGATGTCCTCACCTTCTGTTACCAACTATGCAATGTTATCATTATAGAAGAGTGCAAAATACACTCAAATCACTAAAAGCAGTGCAAGGTGCCTTTCTGTGTTTCGTCCCCACATCCCATTGAAGATTTTGACAAAGATATTATCAAGTGAATCTTGAGGATCAATAAGCTCCTGAAATTTGTACTCAGTTTGTAAGACTTCCATGGATGGATGTCTAGGACAAATCCTTGGTAGAGGACTCATACAGAGGACTCATACAACACTGAGGCCCACAACATCTTCATTGTGGATATTCATGTTCATTTGAGTTCTATATTGTTGAAGGAAGATCTTTGGATGAAGGCACCAGCAAACTCGAGATAGTTAGCTTTTGCTCAACATTGTGATGCTTATTTTGATGAAGACATCTATTCGAGCACGTAAGTCTACTTAATCCATAACACATTTGATGAGGGTCTTTGAGTAATATGCAGATTCTTATCAAATTTTATTAGCCTAAAGAAAAGTGTTGGTTATGTGCCTGTTAGGTGCCATAGTAGTATGTGGCTCGGTTGGTTCTAGTTTTAAAGTTGACCTTGGAGTGGATAGAGAGTGGACAGTGGTTTTACATTTTTGAGAGGGCATTCGAGTCCCACTTGAAGGTGTCCAGCAAAGGGCAAACCCACTTCAATCTTGGTCCCCATCTCTGTTTGCTACATCATAGTGTCCAACCAAATAATGGTCGAATACAATCCATGCACCTGGTGGAGTTCGCTCATCGGGAGCCAAACATGTTGAGAAACACTTGGACAAGCTGGTCTCTAGGGAGCAAGGTGACCATAGTGGCTAAGGGGAGTATGAGTGGAATGGTAAAAAGACTCTAGAGGGGAACGTTGGCAATGATAGCACCTCTTGAGATTAGTTGGAAAAAAGGGAAGATTCTACTAAAGAGATAGACAAGGTTGACATCGAGCAATCAGAGGAGACACTAGCTAAGCAGAAATGATAGTATGAGTAGAAAAGCGGTGGAGTAGTAGCAGATACTCTAACAAGTGCCATTACTCTCCCTGTTCCTCCCACTACTTTACAAATGCTAATGTAGGACAATCATCATGATCAAAATGCCATCGATTCATAGTGGGAGCTCCTAAGGGAGAACATGGTACTCAAACCCAAAGCTCTAGATTTCCTAGCCAACCACGGCTCCCTCCCCAAGTCTTAGACCATAATTTGTTTCTTCAAGCATAGTATACAGAGGATCTATCCTCAATTTCTCCAGGTGCAAATAGCTAGGCTAAGGTAGGCATAGGGATACCTTACCACCGAATGTAATAGCTTACAAGAATAGCTCGACAGCAGAAAGGAGGTGTATGATGAGCCAGTCAAAAGTTATTTCCCTGCTAAGTCAGAATACATCTAGCTACAAACGAACTATAGCAACCTTAAATGCAAACTAGAAAGGTTATGAGAAATCAATGCCAAGTCCAAAGATGAGTTGGTGAATCTCACAGCAACCAACTTGCAATTCGAGGACATGTTTAAAAAGGTGTGGTAGAGAAGGGACCCAAAGGGCACATTTCAAGCAACCCAAGCAGAGGTGGAAGCAATGCGGGCAAAAACTCTAGGCTTCGTTATCTAGTTAAAGATGCTAAGAGCCTGAGGGAGGTGAATTCTTGGCTAGAAGGAAAGTTGGAGACTACGCACAACTTCAGTTTCTCATACAACTTCTCCAAGTACCCGATGAGCACCAGAGAAGCTGCTCTGCAGACAGCCACCAATTCGTGATGATTTGGCAACATCCCAAACTAGTGTGCATCACATGTCTCAAGTGACCACTCAAACAAGTCCTTCGGAACAAAACCCTGTATGAAGTGGTGGTACCTCAAGCACCAAGGCAACGAAAGAAGCAATAGCCTAGGCTCTATTATTGTTGGATCCAACAGGCTGGGTAGACACTAAATTGCACAAGAGTGTGAGTACCCCAAAGCCACAACAATTTTGCAAATGTGGGAGTAAAGGTCTCAATTTTGGAAGAAAATAGTTGTGACATGGGGACTCAGACATCCGAGGAGGGTTTTGATGCCGAGCCAATTTTCCCAAGGAAAGATCTCCTTGATGTCGTGCCAGTACTTACAGCACCAAGTACCAGGTTGAGAAGTTTTACCTGTCCAATAACAAGTGTGGCAACGAATTGAGGAAATAAAGATTAATCCCAAGCCCCCCTAATCTCTAAATCATGGAATATTAGGGCCGATCTAACCAAGATATCTATCTATGAACATGCCATACGTACTTTTTTACCATTTTGTTGAGGAGTGAGTGGTTCATTGATACAATATCTTCAATGCTAAATGGTGTTTGATCGCTACCTACATCCCCAATTCCCTAAGCATACTATGCCCGAGCTACCTTCTTACTATGTGTGGATTTTGAGGGAGTTAGACAAGATAATGAGTAGCCATACTATCAATGCAATGATAATGCAGAACAACATTTGTAGCTTATGTAAGGATCCCCTCACTGAATGGCAAGAATGAGTCTCACATATTTGCAGGTATGTGACTCATTTTGAAACTGTGTTGGGTGTCACCAATCCATTTGAGGACTTTGTCACCGAGCAATGGACAGTGGATTGGTTGACCATCCTACACAGGCTCCCCCAAATGATGTAAGCTCCCTATATCCATGGCCTCCCTGCAAGTCACAGTAAAGCTTCATCTCTTTTGACCCATCTGCTTCATCCTCGTCCCCCCAATTTCTTACACTCAATGAAACCAGACCATCGTCTACATCACTTGGCCCTGCTACTATGCCTCCACAATGATGCTGCAATCCTACATGGCGACCCTGTGGCTTCAACCCCCAAGCTTGAGTATTCAAGGAACGGCTCATACCCACCAATCCATAATAGTGAGAAACCAATTAAAGATTAGTCGAGGCAAAATGATACCTTCAGCCAAGCTAATGTGTGCTTACATGTGTGCTTACACACTGACTAGCCAGCCTGTGCTCAGTTTCTGTGCTCAGTTTAAGGCCAACTAGGAGTGAGGTGGCCATTGCAGGTACCGTTCATAGTCAGTGGATGTTTTTTCTCGAGCGGTTTATGAAAACTTTGAAGGGATTTGTAAGACAAAGAGCAAGACCAGAAGCAAGCATGGCAGAGGGATGGCTTGTGCAAGAGTCATTAGTATATAGATCACGGAGTTTCTTGCATCCACAGATCCCGATATGCCACAAGCTTGGCATAACAAGGATGATTATCAAATCGTTGGCGAGGTTCCCCAAGGAAAAGGGATTGAAAGACACATGAGCGAAGAGCAAATGGAGAAATTCAATAAGTTTTGTATCCTCAATAGCAAGGAGATGCAGAAGTGGATTGAGAGATATGAAGCAGCCGAAGCAGAAAGAATAAATGCAAGGACGAGATTCAAAGTAATCACAACAACACAAAGCAACTATAGACATGCTTGGTAGACACGCAAAATAGCAGGCGCGTCTATAGGTGTTGCTTTAGTAGAGGAATTACGGGCGCATCTAAAAGTGCATCTAACAACTTGTCTATTTGCGCGTGTATTAACACGTCTATTTGCGTGTCTAAACTGAGAAAATACGGGCCCATCTAACATCGCATTTATCAGTGCATCTATTTGTGCATGTATTAGCGTAGTTATTTGCGCGTTTACACTGAGAATTAGACGTGCATTTAGACGCATAGATAGATGCAAACCACAGAATACAGAAAGTGAGATTTTGGTGTACATCATTGCTTTCCAAACAATGCCCATGATTACCAAAGCACATAATTTTAACAAAAACATTAATGCTTTTTTGCAAGCCTACATATACAAGAATTAAGTGAGGTGAGGAGAATGAGACAATATGTAAAATAGTTTTGCCAATATCAATGATGGGGCTACGGTTCAATCTCATCCTCAATGAGATCAACCCTTGCAAAACTATCTACTTCAAAATCCAAACAAGTGTTTAGATCTACAAATACATTCAACCCACTACTACTTGTGCTACTCATGTGCTCATCGAAATCAGCATCACCAATGGTAGGCTCATTTTCACGGGTAATGGCCTCAATATCTGTATCTCCTATCTCATGATCATCCTCCTCTCTCATATCACGGTCATCATCACGTCCATGGCCATGATCATCCTCCATATGCTCCATATTAGTAAATATACTATACATCACTTTGGAACGTGGCATAATAGGCATGACATGCCACCATCTATTATTATCCACCATTGGTTGATAGACAACCTAATTCAAACACAAATACAATCATGTTATTTTTCTTGCATCAAATATTTAAAAGCGAGTATTTTTATATGTGTGCACAGTACCTGTTCACATTGTTGCGGTAGTACTAGTGTGTCCTTCCTACTTTGCCAAAACTTTGTGGAGTCAATAGTTACAAAGCCACTTGCATGGTGTTTGATTGTTGCATTAGGGCCTCTTTCCACCATGTCCTTAAAGCACTTTACATCCAAAACATACACAAAGAAGCGTCGAAAGTCAAGCATAATAATATCTTGCATTATGCCACAATAATCATCCATGGCTCCATTGGCTCCCTCAAAGCTAGCAATGACGCCACAATCTTGTGTGTTTCTCTTATCATCAATCCGTTGTGTTCGAAAATGCTTGCCCTCACACCATATAGCATTGAACATAGTGCACTACACCAAGAAAAAATCAATTAAATAAGCAATCTAAATTATTGAAAGCTCCTAACTTATGCATAACATTCTATATACCAACCTTGCTCATGCATCCCCTAGCATACTCCCATTCTTTCATTGTGATATGCATCCCCTCATCTTTCTCTACTTTCTCCATTTCATCAAGTAGCCAATCCACATGAATATCCTTTGGAAGTGCTCTTAGATACTGAGGGTATGGCACACGAGATCCATGGTGTGTACAAAAGAGGGCCCTTTCTTCTTGTCTTCTTGCCTTTGAATCCTCATATCTTGTCACCCATCTTTTCATCACATCACTATTTAGCACGCAAAAGAGGTTGATACTATTATGCAACTCCGTGTCTATTACTTTGTTGCGTCCTTTCCCTTGAGGCACAATAGAGGTCATCCTAAGGTCTTCATCATCTCTCCATAGTCGTGGGAGAGAGCTATCCACATCAACAAGAAACTCAGAAATATATACAAGTGACTCTTATACCAACCAACCCTCGGCCATGCTACCTTCGGGTCTTGCATTTTGTCTCCCAAAGCCCTTCAAGGTCTTCATGAAGTGCTCGAGGAAGAACAACCATTGTGCATGTATAGTACCGCATATAGCAATCTCATCCACCAAATGCACTATAAGATGTAGTTGGCTTGTGAGAATAGAACGTGGAAATGTCTCCTCCACTAAACCAACCACCTCCACTGACATAACTCGAGCATTCTCAAGCATGGTGGGATCTATTTCCTTTGAGCTCACATACCTAGAAATGAAAAAGTACAGCATATTAGCAACATGCATTCAAACTTACATGGAGCATTGATACTCATCATATTTTGTATCATGTAAAGTATCTCACAAGCTCGCCCATCTTGTAAATACAATCGTTCACGTCCTTCGATGCACTACATGAAATGCTAGTAGGTAGTATGAACTGAACCCACAAGGAGGTGGTTGATTAGTTGCTTATAATTATTTACTCACAAATTTGAAAGGAAAAAGATATTATGCACATAAAATACTTACTTTGAGCATCTTGTGCCAATCATGAGATTTCAAGCCATATAATTTCTCTACACCTCTTTTCTTGCTCTTTGTAAAGGCTCCCTTCAAACACTTCATGCATCCAGTGGGAGTACGAATTGTAGTAATAGCATGCTTCACCGTCGCCATCTCTAGCTTTGATAACATCCACGGTGCACGAGGTAAAAAAAAACACCCATTTGGTCTCTCTTGTGGCCAAGCTTCATGCATCCTCCCTGTGGTACATAGATCCTCCCTTATGCCTACAAAATCTCGTGTCCCATTCAAATGCTCCCAAATGGTAGATGCCACATTCTTGAAGATATGCATGGGATCAAGCAGGTGATTGATCTTGAGGTGGGACCAATATGGTAAACGATAAAAGATGGAGTATTTAAAAAAAATAAAGTGTTAGCGGGCAATCTTTATTTCCAGCCAATATAGCACACAATAGTTACAAACCCTTACCAGCTCATGCCAAGTGGTGGAGGAGTCATGCAACCGTCCCAAATTCTCATCCAATCTCCCGCGGTGAGTGATTGTGGGAGGACTTCATTCCAAGAAGCAACATATCTAAGATGATCAGGTGGGAGAAATCGATAATGATTCTCATAGATGACCTTATTCAATGCATCTGCCCGTGAGGCAACTAGCGAAGGACCACAAACAGGACATGCATGGTAACCCGATGTAGTGAGACCTGAACAATAGATGCAATTAAGAGTTGAAGGTGGGTTTAGGGTGCCACATCCTTTGCCTATTCATAATTAGAAGTGCAATGCTTACCTGAACAGTCGCCATAGCTTGGGAAGTCATGCATCATCCACATCAAGACTGCTTTGCAGTTGAAGTCTCGTGATGAGGGAGGCCTGCTCACATCATGCAACTCGATACCTCTCCAAAGTATCTCTAGCTCGTCAATCAAAGGCTCCAAATAAACATCAAGGTTTTTGACTTTATGTTTCCCTGGAATTAGAAGGGATAGCATAACATGTCCTTTCTTAATAGCTATAGAGGGTGGAAGATTAAATTTCACCAATATCACTGGCCATACACTGTAAGATGTGCTTTTGAGACCAAATGGGTTCACACCGTCCATACCCAATCCAAGTCTCAAGCTCCTAGGTTCTTCCTTGAAGCTTGGCCATGTGTCTTCAATATGCTTCCACGTAGGAGAGTCCGCGGGAGTTCTCCACTTGCCATCGGTTGATCGATGGGAGGAATGCCATGACATGAGCTCTGCAATAGATTTGCACTTGAACATATGTTGGATGCGAGGGATTATGGGAAAATGTCGCAGAACCTTACGAGGCACGTCCAAAGTTTTGAGATCTGCTCTATATCTTGCCTCTCCACAAGGAGGACACTCTCTTGCATCCTTATGTAGTCCATGAAACAAAACGCAATTGTTCACACATGCATGGATGTGCTTGTAATCTAATCCTCCAAGAGAGGTAACATGTTGCCTTGCCATATCTCTTGAGGTCGGTAATTTATTCTCCCTTGGAAGCATTTTACATAATAACCTGCACATGAAGACCATAAATGAGCAAAAGCATTCGAGTAATTGACCCACTAGCATAATTCACCATGTTTGCAAAATAGACTTTAAAGCTTACTTGAGTAATGCATTCAAACTTGCATTGCTCCATCCATAGATGGTTTGAAAGTTTAGTAACTCAAGGGAGGCACGTAGAACAGAGAATGTGCACCCCTCAAACAGTGGAGTCGATGCTGCAGTAAAAAGATCATCTAGCTCCATGCTATCATCCCTCCCTTGATGGACATATAAATCCCGCACCATATCATCAAACACCTCCTCCTCCACGGCTTCATGAGGTAATGGTGGAGGGCTACTATCACCATCACTCCATGCATCCGTAACGGTCCCTCCTGAAGATCCCACCTCATATCGCCAATGCTTCGCCTCCTCACGGCGAGCATAGGGCAACATATGTGGGTGTGACAGTGCATCCTGTATCAAATTAAAATGGGATCATAACTCAAACATATGAACACCCATAGGTATCTCAATCAACCTTAACTTACAAACCCTTACCCTATTTATGGTCACATCCCATTCTCCATACTTTGAGATGTGATTGAGTGTAATCCTACGTGCATGATACATGTTTCCTCAACATCGATCACACATACATTTGATTTTTTGCTTCAACCACATTTTGCAATGGTGGATATGGAGGGATTCATCCTCACTGGAGCTACTTGTGGAAGATGAAGACATCCTACAAACAAACAACCCAAAAAAATTTGCTCTTCTTCAAATGTTTAATTTTAAACTCTGTGGTACATCTACAGGCACGTCTAAAAGCGCATCTGTTTGTTCTGTGGTATGCGTCTAAAAGCGCATCTAAATGCACGTCTAAAACCACGTCTACTCTGTGTATTTAGATGCACCTATAGATGTGCCTATAGATGCGGCTTTTAAACATGCTTTTAGCGTGCTCGCTTTGCTTTTATTCACATTACTTATACTTCGTGCAGCTTGCTTGCTTCCTTATTAGTAGATTCACAGTTTCGATGCTTAAGAGGAAGGCTCCCACACTTACTTCCAAGCTTGCACTTAAGAGGAAGGCACCCACACTTACTTCCAAGCTTAAAGGAGAGGAGGGCGAACAAGGAGGAGAAGCAACTTTGAAAAAGGAGAAGAACCTTCCATACCTCTATCCAAGGTAAGTCTTTTTGCAGTTGATCTTTTTTGGAAGTTTGCTTTCTTTGGATTTTTACTTTCTCGTATCCGAAAAACGCATGATCTGGGTATCAGTGTCACGTTTGTGTGTTGGGCGCAATGTCCTTTTCTACTTTTTAGAAAATTTCGTCTGTCGGAGTGCGTCTATAGGCGCATCACAAAGCGCATCTAAAACCGTGTCTACAGGTGCGTCTAAATGCATGTCTAGCCTGTTTGCAGACATAGACAGCCGCATCTATAGACGCATTGTTATACGAGAAAATAGATGCGCTAATCAGACGCATCTATAGACGCACTCCAACAGTAACCCGATCCTCTCTTCCCTTCCCCTTTCTTCTCAACTCATCAATAATAGATTTTTTTGCTTTTTTCCAGTTCAACATGTGGCCAGGAAGCGATCCTAGCTCACCTGATCCCTGAGATTCTATTTGGAGGGACTTATATAACCTTTAATTAGGGCACCCTCCTAGTCCTGCGAAGTTATACGGGTATATGATGGGTACTCTAAACACCCCCTAGGAGTCGGCACTATAGACTCCAAACCACCCCACACCAGCTGAGATCACCCCAGCGGAGTCAGCATAGCCCAGCCGGCTACACAGCGCAGGCCCATCTGCCATGCCATCTTATTCCCCTTCCCCCATGCCGTCTTATGCCCCTTCTGCCATGCCATCTTATGCCCCTTCTCCCATGCCGTCAAGAGGTCCTTCTATCTCGCAGAGTCGTCGACGTACTCCTCGGTTCTCCGGCTATGAGTGGTCAACGTAGTCCCGTGCAGTCTCTAGCTACGAGTGGCCAGCGTACGAGCTCGACACGACAAGGTAGCAGGCGTAGTAGCAGGGAGAGCGGTGGGGGATGCATGGCACAGTGCTTTGGGAGGGGTGGCAGTGGGGACAATGATGATTCAGATGATTTAGACATGCCTCTGGGTGATGGTACGATATTCTATGACATTACTCAAATAGGAGGCATCTTGATGGATGCGCGGGGGAAGGACATCATGGCCTTCATGCGCTCTGTAATTGCTAATAATTACAGAGATTGCTTTATCCACTTCAAAGACTAGCCAAAGAGGTTGGCTGATGAGACCCTCGCTGATGTTCGCTCTAGGTATCCTAACCCCCCCAATCGCCAGTTCACAGATAAATGGGCCAAGTGAAAGATTGTTACGATACTTGGCAATAAAAGATCTTCGCTTAAGAGGCAGGCACTAGCGGAGCTTGCCAGGCTCGAGGGAGGTCAACCATCAAGGGGCTCGCCCCACACCGCTCACAAGCATGAGTGAAAGAAAGCAATGAAGTCAATGAGGGAGGACCCCAGTCTGCAGCACGTGGAGGCACGAAGGATCCAGATGGAGGAATATGGAAGCGCGCATTTTGGAGCAAGGGGTGTTGAATCATGGGAGGCCCAATTTGTAAGTATCGATCTCAAATTATATTGCTTATGTAGTTTATTAGGAGGTTGTTTCTTTGTACTAATCCCTCCGCAAATTGTGTCATCTTGTAGTTTGAGATCGTGGGCAGATACCCTACTCCTGTGGAGACAGCCTACCACCGCCACCATCGCGAAGGAGATACATGGAGGCACTTCTATGATGATGGTTTGATTACTGAGGAGCAATATACCCGGGCTACTGGAGCGGCCCCTGAGGTATTTGAAAGTAATTAAATAATGCCAAAATTATAAGTAAAGATTTGATTTTTCATATATGTTGTCCCTTGTTTTTAGGCTCGTGCACAAGACGACGAGGAAGACGAGGAAGGAGGCACAGAAGGGAGCATAGAAGAGAGTGCAGAAGGGAGCGTGGAAGGTAGTGAGGATTAGTCATAGAAGTAGTACTAGCTACTCTTTTTTGTACTTAAAGCCACTGGCTTGGCTTCGTGCCTCTTGTATATACACTCCTCTTATTTTTTGTACTTGAAGCCACATGACGTGGCTTAGCTTCGTGTTATATGTACATACAAGCACTTTTTGAGCTTTCAATTTTATTACATTTTGGAGTTGTAATGTTTTATTTGGAATTGTAATTAAAATGTGGTGGGCTGTAAGAATTGAATTACACAATGTGGAAATGGGAATCTTGTAACTATGTAGCATACACAACATACACAGCATTTTGTAAATTAAAAAATATATATTATAAAGCGCGTCTATCAGTGCATCTATAAATGTGTCTATATACGCGTCTATCTCTTCGACAAGCGTCTATTTTTGCATCTATAAATGCGTTTATCAGAGCGTCTATTTAAGCATCTAAATGCACATCTATACGCATGTGTGTCTGCCTCGGGGGGGTCACTATGTATAAACCCTCTATATCACGTGCATTCAAGGCCTATATTTAAAATCCCTTATCTGTAGATTTTTTCATTAATAAAATGTACCCCTTTTCTATACAAATCTGTAAATTTTTTCCAAAACTATTTTAAATAGTCCCTTATGTATATTTGAATAAAGAATATCCTTCTGTTGAACTCACGTGATAAGGTTACATATGATGAGTGACCCCCCCGAGGTGTCTGCTATATAGATGCACTGGTAGATGCGGGTCTCTAGACATGACAATAGACATGCAAATAGATGCGCCCGTAAGTTTTTTATTTAGTTTAGTAAATGCATCTGTGTGCGCATCTATGGGTGCTTTGTCTTGTCGTGAATGTACAGGTGATCACAACCGTATCCATGGGATCTCGCCCTTCTCCCCACTCACATGTCACTTGATTGGCTATAACTGGCTCTACATAAAGCCGAACGCGATGGAGAGACAATAAACGAGCGCGAGTGAGAGTTATCATCTAGATGTATGATGCATGTAAGTTTCTTACCTCTTGACGTAATTAAATAATTATTTGTGACAATATACGCTATAAAATAGATGCATCTTCATTGTTTTAATGATGCTCTTTTGCAATACAAAAAGTATAGTGCATTATGGTCATATGGATGACATTTTCACGTGGAACGCATCGATTCAAAGAGAGTCACGTATGATTGTGGAGTCATGGCTAACTTCACACAAGATAGCCGAGCAAGTGCTTCGGATACCAATCTTCTCTCCCCATAGTTGGATTATTATGGAACCATACGCAAAATCTATGAAATTGATTTTAGACGATTTAGTATTTTCATTCTTGATGTAAAATGGTTTAGAACTATTTACAATGGTCCGCATGTGACAGTGAGAAAAGACAGTAGTGGTTTCTTTGCAATAGACTCCACCAAACTTTGGACTGATGAAAGTGATGCTTTTGTTCTTTCCGAGCACTGTGAGCAGGTGCATACTAATGATTTAATTAATCAAAGCTTTTGTTTTTAAAGATCCATTGATAGATGTACTTAAGCATAATTTCATATATATAATTGATGGCATTTGGCACCCATCTTCAATATAGGTGGTTCTTCATCCGAATCGTTCTGATCCAAGATGGTGGTACATGATCCAAGTTGTACCACAAAGTAAGCAAATTTTTGAAGATAGAGATGTGGGTATGGAGATGCCACTACCAATGTCACATCCAATTGATCCACATGGATCTAGCGAAGAAGATGAAGATCACAATATGAGCTAAGAGGAAGATGTGCATAATGACATCATACGGGAGGAAGATGGAGATCACGATATTGAGGAAGAAGATGACAATCATCAAGAATCGCCACACTGTATTGAAGAATATAATCAAGTCTCAATCAAGTACTCTTAGGCGAACGTACGATGCTAGAGTACGATGATGATATAGGAGATCAACTCAGTATAGAGTTAGAGATAGACTTGTTTGATGCGTTAGACTTGGCTCACGATGAAGCCGTTGATGTAAATGCTCTTCATTGATTTTTTTCATCTCAAACTTGGACATGAATATATGAGCTTCAAAGGCTTGATGTACATGCTCTTGTACTTTTATTCTCTCAAAGGATCAGACATGTATGAAAATGAAAAAAAATTTGTCATTGGGAGAAACTATCTTTTAAGGTCGGTATGGGAAAAAAAACTCTCTGTAAAACATCACTATAGGAAACTGTCTCAATGTCGCTATATAACAACCATTACCAATCTGATAAGGGTCGCTATATAGTGACTTTAGGCAAGCATCACTATATAGTGATGTTTTCCTAAAGACGCTATATAGAAACCCTTAATGAAACCCGCTTCCAATACTGATGATCAGCGCCCCGCGCACGCTAAAAATTGGTACTTAAGCATCGCAATAGGGTCCGTGTGTAGTAGTGATAAGGGCTTCTATCCACTATTCATGGACCCAAGGTCTAATTGTTGCATTAGGTCCAAATGCACCCTTCCTCTGTCCAAGAAAGTGAACTAGCTTCATCTTTTTATCTTGATCTAGTGAGTTCTAGAATCAATACGCTACAAGTTCATCTAGCATGGGAAGACTCAAGAAACATTCCTACTTCTTATCAAGGGAGACTTTCTTTTGAGGTGATAGGCAAGATATGGCCATATTGGCCTACTAGTAAAATATTCTTAGAGATGCTTTCCTTAAAGGCTATATTCCTGAGCCATCCAACTACCTCCTATGAGTGGCTCTAGATAGTGCCTAGACAGTGCCTAGACAGACGACATTAAGGGTGAAACTTGAAATGGTTGCTTACACCTAGAACATTCCATCAATGGAATAAATTCCATTCAAAAAAATGACTCATTAGAGTGTTCAAAACATAAGAAATATAGTAGCTTCTAACCAATATGCATGGAGACTAAGGTTTGCATGCCTATTTTATATGTGTCCCAATATTTGTCAAACCTTTTCCAAGATGAGGAGCCCATGCAAGCTCTCAATCTATTGAGGTTATTGAGGCATCCCAATCAATCAAATTAAGTCTCAAATAGTAACTTGTACTACGATAATCCTTTATCATGCATGGAACGAACTAGCTATGCAAATAAACAAGTGATGAAGCAACTCACAAGCATTCAGTACATAAATTTTGCATAGGGCTCAACATCGATCTTAAAATTAAATAATCACTAGCCAGCCAAAAAAAGAATGAATGAGTGTAATTTTTCAACACTTCCAATCCATACACCATATAAATCAGTAATCAAACGATGATGCATGAGGATATGTGAATGAATCAAGTCATTCTCAAGCAACTTGTCTACAAAATAATACTGAAGGTCACACGCCCGATCAACATATTATCCACAAGTACTCTCAAGCTTCGAGCAAGCTCCTCGATATATACATGTATATATATATACATACATGTATATACCATACACACACACACACACACACACACACACACACACACACACACACACACACACACACACACACACATATACATACATACATATATATATATATATACATACATACATACATATATATATATATATATACATGTATATATATACATACATACATATATATATATATATATATACACATGTATATATATACATGTATACATATATATATATATATATATACACATGTATATATATACATGTATACATATATATATATATATACATGTATATATATACATACATACATACATACATACATACATACATACATACATATATATATATATATATATATATATATATACATGTATATATATACATACATATATATATATAGACATACATACATATATATATATGTATATATATACATGTATACATGTATATATATACATATATATATATATATGTATGTATGTGTATATATATATATATGTATGTATATATATACATGTATATATATATATATAAATATACATATATACATACATATATATATATATATATACATACATATATATATACACATATATATATATGTATACATACATATATATAGATACATACATATATATATATACATACATACATACATATATATATATATATGTGTGTGTATATGTATATGTATATGTATATGTATATGTATATGTATATGCATATGCATATGTATATGTGTAAATGCAATAGCTTGTAGTATAGGAGAAGAAATAGGTAGTAGAGCATATGCAAGGAGGTTCTATAGCTTGATCCAAGTTCAAATACAAAAAATGGAGGGAGAAGATGCTAGACTCAAAGAAGAGGAGCAAATGAGAAGAATACAAAAGTGTATTAGGCCAAAGAAGGAGTAGCCTAATGAGAATCTCATTCATAGAGGCCCACTGGGCATTAAAAGAGAGGATGGGGTTGAGCTAGGAAAGAAAAAGGGGGAGTGGGTCAAGCATGGGTTAAGGGGGACGGGACATAGTTTGGATAGCCCCTTTTGTATGCCACCTCAACATGGCATTGACCCACGCAAAAGAGTAATCCCATCAATCCCCCTCAAACCCCTCCATATACGTAGTGCCAAAATATTAGGAAACACTAATTTGGGGGCCTCTTGAGAACCCAAATTCCCCCTATTGTCTAAAGAAAAAGCATAAATCATTACAATACTCTCCTACAAGATTTCAAATGACCTAAAATTTAGTAACAAATTCAAACAAGTACAAAGCAAGGGGGAGCGCTCAAAATCCAAGGTCGGCCTTTAAAAAATTTTATATGTCAGGAGTGTGCTCATGGATTCACTGCAGTACACTTAGGGAATAGAGAATTTATGGTGGTCTTGTAGTGTTTGGTCTATTTTTCAAATGCCAACGTGATTTAATGGATAGTGGTGTTTTGTGTGCAAAACGATAGAAGAATTGCATCGCTGTTGGATGAAGGGTAGTGCTAAAGAGATGAGAGTTTCTTCATGATGAGAAGATTTACATGTTCATGCACACAATGTATGATACAAATTCAATCTAATTATTGTTTTGTCGAGGTGAACATTCAAAATTATGGGGAGGTTTTGTAATATAACATAGATGGTCTTTCAACAGTGAACAAATGAATTTTTTCGTGCTCTAGACCTATGGGTATTGGCACCCGATGTAGCCATGTAGTCACAAAGGCATTGGTGACATTCTATGGATTTAGAGAGATAGGAAGATCATGCTTGAAGTTAGATGAGAGAGAAAGCACATCCTTGAAGACACACGCGACGGTAGCTTACTTGAAGTTAGATATGATTGATGCAATATAGAGAGACTCAACTGAGCATGTACATGCCATGTGAAGAGTCAGAGGCCATCATGAGGAGTTGCAATCAACTCCCATATGATGGTAAACCGATGACCGGTATATAAAAATAGAGCGTCAATACAGACGTCGATATGGTCGTCTCAGTACCCATGCCCATACCAATGATATAAGGTTTCTGGAGATTTAGGGTTTAGGGTTTTTGGGGGGGGCTTGGGTGAATTTAGGGGGTGAGTGGGTGTTTGAAGGGATTTAGGGGGGATATAGGCCCCAGGGTGTTTGGGGAAAGAGACGGGATTAGGGTGTTTGAGGGAATTTGGGGGATTTAGGTGTTTGGGTGTTTTACTTGACTTGGGGGGATGGTTGCAGATGTGTGCAGGTGGAGGGGATTGGAGAGCTAATAGTGAGGAGCCTCCTTCTGGTATGGACCAGCTGTCTATCTTTCATAAGCTTCCATATTGAGGCATGTTACAAAATCAATCACCTCTTGGATCCCATGCATATCTTCAAGAGTGTAGGGGCTTCTATTTGGGCACATTTGGTTGGTGACAAAGACACAAGGGGAGTGCGAGAAGACTTGCACAAGATGGTGGGTAGAATGCCTCACTTGTGGCCCCAAGAGCATGTGCATAGAACTCAAGAGCGTGGTTCTACAACTCAGGAGGGTGGTTCAGGAACCCAAGAGCATCCTCCAAGAATTGTTCTCCCATAGGCACCATGGATTCTTTCCAAGGTAGAGGAGGCAAGGGTCAAGGCAGATATTGCATCTTTTTGGACACCCACGGGACACATGTGTTGCCTAAGGGGAGTGTTTACAAGGGACAATAAGCTTAGTGGCCTCAAGTCTCATGATTGGCACAAGGTCTTACATGTTAGCCTAAAAGAAGAGTAGAACTAAGATTTTGATGGTTTTGTGTAATTAACTTATATGATTGTGACACATTGTTATAGCTCCTTTGTTGCTTGGGTAGTTTATCCTCCCAATTATTGTGAGAGGATGCTTATGAGAAGATGTTATGATCGCTATCTACAAGATCAATGGGATTGTCAGGTATGCTTACTATCATATCACCTTCATTATATTTCATACAATTTCAAATGATGGGTATAAAATATTGAATCTTACAAGTGCATGTGGAATAGGTGGATCTCATAAAAAGAGATCTCTGTATATAGCATTGAGAGGGCTAAGATGGACTCCATTGAAGCTGTGTGCCTACTTGAGAAGCACTTTCCCTCAAGCATTATGACAAATCATGTGCACTTGCTTGTACACGTAATTGATGAGGTCACCATTTCAGGAACCGTTCATAGTCGTTGGATGTTTTTCCTTGTACAGTTTATGAAAACCTTGAAGGGATTTGTAAGGCAAAGAGCTAGACCCGAAGCAAGCATGGCAGAGGGATGGCTTGTGCAAAAGTCATTAGCATACATCATAGAGTTTCTTCCATCCATGGATTCCGATATGCCACATGCTTGGAACATCAAGTACAATGATCGTGTCATTGCAAAGGTTCCCGAAGGTAAAGGGGTTGAAAGAAATATGTAAGAAGAGAAAAGAGAGGAATTCAATAAGTTTTGTCCTCAATAGTCTCGAGATGCAAAGATGGGTGGAGAGATATGAAGAGGCCATAGCAAAAAGAATAAATGAGAGGGCAAGATTTAGAGTCATGTATAGGCGGAGGGTGCCATATTAATCGTCCCTTGCTCTCCTCCCCATACACATGTCTCGTGATTGGCTACAAGAAGCTCTTCGTGAAGTTGAACATGATGGAGAGGACATAACCGATCGAGTGTGAGAGCTTGCAGTCGGATGTATGCCACATGTAAGTTTTTAACTTTTCTACTTAATTTGGGTATTTATGATCACAATCACTACAAACTGCATCCTCATTGTTTTAATCATGTTCTTTTGTAGTACAAAAAGTACAATGCATTGTGGTCACATGGAAGGCATTTTTGTATGAAACTCATCGATTCAAGGAGAGTCACATATGATTGTGGAGCCATGAGACCATACAAGATAGCTGAGCAAGTGCTTCTAATACCAATCTTCTTCGCAGTTAGATTATTGTGGGACCATACGTGATATCTTAAAGTTGATTTTATACGATTTACTATTTTCATTATTGATAACAAATGGTTTACAACTATCTACAATGGTCCCAATGCTACAGTCTGGAGAGACAATTGTGGTTTCTTTGCTATTGACTCCACCAGAACCTGAACCGATGAAAGTGATACCTTTGTTCTTCCAGAGCATTGTGAATAGGTAAACACTAACAAATTGATTAAAATCTAATATCTTCATTTTCAAACAAATGTTGGTAGATGTTCATATATATATTTTTTTAATACTTGAGCATAAATGAATATAATTACTAGCACCTAATTTGTATCTTCAACATAGGTGGTCTTTTATCCAGATCGTTTGGATCCAAGTAGCTTGGAGATCTCGGCTATCTATTAATTGGTTGTGCTACATAGAAAAAACTTAAATTCTATTTCCCTTGATCTTGTTAGAGATGAGAAAAAGTAACATGATTGATATTTCAAGGCAAAAAATAACCTTTCAAAAGTTGGTGTATACAAGATCAATTTATCTCTCATTTGCTCATTTTGATCTAGTTGAACCTTGAGCCACACAAATTTTATAAACACAAGTAAATACATCATGAGTTTTTAGTCATGAGAGTGTTTAGATATTTTGTAAGTTACCTCGTAATAATACTCATTAAGGATGTTCTAGACGATTTACGTATTCTAAAAGTGTCATTGACAATTGATAGGATTAATCTCAACAAAAGCAAATGAAGTTAAAGAACAATGGCTAATATAAGGTGAAAGTTTAGTTTACATTTTACTCATTCTGCTCAAATTGTCACGAAAATACGAGATCGAAATCCTAGTAGGCATTCAAATAGCTATCAAGTTATGTAAATCATCATCATCACAGTCCTATCAATTAGAGGGGCACATGAAATGGTAGCAGTATCCATAATTCCGGTTTAAGAGAGATCAATGTGACAATCATGTGTATAGCTTTTTCCAATCCTACCCATGCAGCACATTAATGAGTTTAGGCTCACCACAGTAAAATGACCTCTGTTGTGTGAGCATAAAAGGGTATCTTTCACCTCTTCCTATTGGGATCCCACTCAAGGGGTTCATAAAGAAAAAATATGGCTATCATGTGGGTTCAACAAAGTGGATTTTTTAATTCATGTTTTTTATAAAAAATATATTTATAGAGGGTATCTTAAAATAATATTCTGAAAAAAAGTTAGAGATTTGTATAGAAAAGTATCTTTTAATCATACAATATGTACAAACAAGGGATTTCAAAAATAGCGGTGGAAAGCACGTGATATTTAGAGCTTACATATAGTGGTTGCCCCAAGGACTCCCCAATGGTAACCATAACAACGGAATACCTTGAGCTCAATGCATTGACCTGGGACTTCAGGCTTAACACTCAATGCTTAAACCAATCTTGGAGGTTAGTGGTGATGAGCTTGAATGATGATGTTATTTATAACGACTTCCAAATCATTCATTATAAGTAGGCATGATCTTGTATCCATTTAGTTACTTTAGCTACATCCTTGAGCAACTTTGTTGTGTGCTATGTCATGCACGGCTTTAGAGTTTCATGGTAGAATCCTAAGAATACCACAAAAAGTTATAACATTTTTCAGGCTCATAATTAAACCATTTATTCTTTCATGTTATTATAAAATAAAATCATACAAAATTAGAGAGAAATCAACGTGAAATTGACATGTGGTAAGAAACCTCTATTTATGGCAGACAATTTGAAGAGGGAAAGCAAAAGCAAGATTTGGCAATGTGTTGATTTAATAAAGTCACAAACCCTCTATAGTTTCTTTTAGAGACCAAGAATGCAACCATGAAGGCATGTGATTCAATAACATGTTAAAAGAAGAGAGGGGAGAGTATGGGAAATGTGAGCCTATAGGTAAGAGAGACTACGGCCTTAGATTAGTTTTTGACTTAATATATGGGGTTAGTTTTCTTTATTTTCCCCCTATTTCAAAAATGGGGTACTCATAGCCCTATAAACGATAAACACCTAGGATTGATGGACCTAGGCCTCACTAATCATGCTAAGAGATGCCACCGTGCTAGATTTTTACCATCTAGTGTATATACATAACTCCAGAAACCTTTCCTAATCATAGTCAAAACTACCTTCAACTCATTGTTAGCTTCCTAAACTCAAATAAATTAAATTTGTGTAAGACCATATAAAAACACCACTTGAGACCTTACAAATTGCCATATCTAAGCTAGTGGAGAGGGAAAAGTGTCCCCAAAGATAATGACAAAAACAGCCATGCAAACTCAACTAATTCCAAAGGCTTGCACATTCGATGGAATCTACCACCCTAAATCAAAGCTTTCTTCCCACAAAAAATAACCAAAGGATAATCTGATAGAGTAAAACTTCCCAAGCAAACATTTCAAAAAGCTGACAATTTTGCTCTGAGAGGAAGAAACGAATACATCACATTCTATAGGAAACAATGAAACCTTGCTATCCTCTATAGTATCCTACAACTCTAGCTCTAAGAAATAATCTAAGATTAAACCAAAAAGGAGGAAAAATAATTAAAAGGAGTTCACTTAACAACCGTTTGAAGCTATCTTCAACCTTGCGAAAGAGAGCTAGACATTTGCTTTAATAGAGTAAATCTTACCCGTACTAGCTGTGAGTGCCATGACGAGGGGGAAAACCGAGTGTCATGGACGCGGCGGGGAGCACGTGAAACAGGTTGGCAGATCTCAACTGTTTCCCATTCAAGAGCCTCGGAAATTTTGAAGTTGATAGAAAATAGCAATCGGACGGGCCGATTTGAATTCAGCAGAAGACGGCGAACCACTGACCTTGAAGTGGGTTTATTGTGAGGTTCAATATAAAGTCAAAATGGTGGAGAGGCTTACAATTATAGTTAGCAACCTGAAGGACGAATCTATAGAAAATGCAACGCGTTATTAGTGTGACATTCGTAATGACAACGCCACCAACGGCAGTCACCTACGCAAAGTAACAAAATTGCAAGGACAAGCAACGACGAAGCGAGACATTCAAAGATGAAGCACTTAAAGATGAGCAAACTGAAGAGACGAGTCTATAGAAAATGCAGGCGTTATTCCAGTGTGACATTCGTAATAACACACGCCGCAATCGGCAGCTCTTCGCAAAGTACTAAGTAGCAAAATTCAAAGGACAAGCAACAACGAAGCTCAAGACATCCAAAGATAAAGCGTGGATAAAGCCGCCGTAGTATTAATGTAATGGTGCGCAAAATAAATAGTTTTGGCCATTGCCTCCAAAACTTTACATGAAACAATGGACGAGGTGGTGTTCCATACATGAAAAAATGGCAATAATATAACGCTACTTGAACTCTACATCTGGCCGTGGAAGCAACTGAACTCTGAACTAAATCCAATAACCTCAGGGTTTAATCGTGCCCACTTTGAATTATGGCCGTTCACGTCAGTCTGGAAACTTTGTAATTGGCTGTTTGACCTTGCTTATCAACCATGCACAACATTATTGTCAGCTCCAGCTAGAACCCAGTAGCTTCACCCCCTCACCTTCGTACGAGACGCAAAATGGGAAAGTCCTTCCCCTGGTTTCGAAGGATATTCACCTTGTCTCCATCAATTTCATCCGCCAATTGCCGAGACTCAACATGCTCACACAGCTGAATTCTCTTCACCTGCAGTCTTCGTCCCATTCAACGAAGTTAAACCATCTTTTATATCACCTTTCAGCTGTCATTCCAAGCAGCAAAAATCGGTGCTTGGGCGCAGACTGTCAAGTTCGACCTCGCTGGAAAAGTGGAAGCCGGAGACATCCAATTGCCAAACGCATCGCTACTGTAGTTCGACTTGACAAGGCTAGCTGGAGCTGTTGCTGCCTGGTGTTGCAAGTAGATCAAGCTCCGGGTAAAGCTGTCCCCAGGCAAGAGCTGATCGTAGCCAGAGCTCTTTGCAGAGGGCGCAGCCTGCATGCCAGCCATTGAAATTCTGGGGTTCTCGGACACATTTATGCATGATGACGAGCCACCGGAATGAGGCAGCGCGAAGCTGTTGCTCGTCATGTTTCCATAGATCCCCGCAGATGTCCCATTTCCATCAACCGCTGCACCGTCCAAACTCATCAAGTTGTGGACTTGTAGATTGGTACATGGTCCCGCCGTCTGCATTATGGGCTGAAAAATCTTATGTTGATGTGATTGTAAAGCACCACCCGTATAATCCTTCTCCTCATCTTCTTTACCCCACAGTCGGTGCTGAAAGGCATGGTGTCCTTGGTGCTGTGACTGGTACTCGAGAAGCTGCCACTCTTGTGCTGTCCTGGCAAACGCGCTACTGTAACTAGTGACTTCGGTTTGCAAGCTCATACTCTCCGGCGCGTCAGTCCGGCAGCCATCCAGACTCGGATCGCTAATTTCATCCTTTATACGTTTTGCAAGAGCGTTGATAGGGAGAGTATTGCTCGAGCAGATCTTTGCTATATCGTACCTGCTCATGTCAAAATTTGTCACCGCATTCACCCCCCGAAACTTTATTGCAGCAATATCATAAGCCTCAGCAGCCTCTTCCTGTGTACCTGAAGGCCATCATCAATCCATCAGATATCAACCAACCATTATTTGTCAGCACGGTGAATTCAACTAAATTCACAAAAATGCCTTTGTGTCATGTCCAATTCATTCTGAAGGCGAACTGAGGTGATATTCTATTCAGCACATTCAGAACTTCTGCAAAGCAGTTTCTCAAAGCTTGATCGTATACATGGTCAGGCTGCAGATAATCTCGGTAAAAAGTTTTCTACGACATTTGTATAGCAAAGGTCCAAGCGAAACGTATGTGCCTTGGAAGGACTATAACCCTCACAGGATAGCCGCTACAGATGCAGACAATATCAAAAGGGTGGGAACGGATTGAAACAATAAACTTGCAGAACAGAAACACTCAACAGTAGGCAATGAATATATGTGCGTATAAAGCCGATTAGATTGCCAGAAATTCTAATTGTTTTACTTAGAAGTCACTTTTTAGAGGTTTCATAATCAATCTGCAATACTTCTACGCAAATTCTAATTTGTAGGTTTATGTACTGGTCAGCTTTAAAAAGAAAATGAAGTACATCAGGCCATTAGCTTCCGCCTTCCGTCCCTTCCATCCATTGGCACATGATTAGTGGATGAGTAAGACAATTTACGCTCGATTCGCAGAATGGACGAAACATCAGATAGGCTACAGCAAGCTAAATTCTCGGTTGTGTTTAGAGGAATCTTACTGAATGTCCCGAGATACAAGTCTTTGTTTCCAGCAACTCTTCCAATACGGGCCTGCCAACGTCCATGCTGGTGATGCCTGTGATTCCAGAGAGATGACATATCGAAAAAAAAGGACGTCAAAGCAAAGTTTCCCAGCCAGATTCAAATCACTGAAACACTAATTCAAATTCATCTCATAAATTCTCATGATTTGGTTCCTAACTAAGCATGTGGCTAACGCAACGTGGTAAAGGAACCACTAGTTTATTAATTCCATTTAGTGCAGTGCTGAGAAGATAGAAGTTTTGCTGGCAAATAGGCTGTATAATATTTGGTCTCTCCTAATATGTTTATATTGGAGTGCAGTCAAAGATTCGCAGCCTCCATAAAAAATGAGGGTAAAGTACCATATTTGCGAATATTTTTGGGGGGCCTACCTTTTAATGTACCTAGATTCACTAATTTTACCTTAGCACACGACATGAACTAGTGATGTTCACAACTACTGTGGGTGGTGGAAGTCAAACTAGTTGCCTTCTTTCCCAAATTCATGCATCGCTACTATCCATTTGATTAAAAGAAAAAAACTACTAAGAATAGAAGAAGTGGTTTACAGCAGATAGACAGGCAAAACTGCTCTACTCATTGGCATATCATCACAGTACGCTTTGTAAGGATTCTCACATCTCTGATTCAGGTGAGATTGTACTTTCCCAAGCAAACTGGCAGCAGTCCACAAGCGGGTCAAAATTTATAAGTTGAAAAAAGAGAAAGTATTAGGTAGCAATTCTTTGATAACAATGGTAATAGCCAGAACTACAAGCTAAATTCAACATTCACCTTCTTCCCTGATCTCTTGAAGAGTCAATGAGCTTAAACATGATTCTCTCACGAAGTTTCTTGTCAATCAGGATTGATCAATAATTTTTATTCTTTTAATGTTGTAGAATGATATTATATTTTTCAACTCTCATGTCGGACCTTTAGACAGAGGCTCTAACTCCGTAACAAACCTCAACATCTTAGATTTGATTCTCATAATATTTCTGAATGACATTTCAATGCAAGCTAACAAATATGTCAAGAACCATATGCCACAATTTATACAAATTTCAATATCCATTATTTCCTCCAAACATGACATCGCCACAACGAAACACTGCTCCAGTTTTCCAAAAAATTTGAACGGAAAATCTGTGCAACCTTGTGAACAGCATTCATGATGCCCTTTAACTAAGGTGTCCTTATGTAGCTACGTATTCAGGTGATGTATTGCGAGTAAGGACTTCTAAAGTGGGAGTTTGTAACATGAAGGCTTTTAGATAATGGACACTCATTATCGTGTCGGAAATTGTGACATAAGATGAGGGCTTCGAGATGATTTGGGACCCACAACAGTACGGTTGAACAAACCAGGATTATCTATCCGCATATTATATTAAACATTTGCAGTATTGATTAGGTGTTCTTGCTGTGATGACAATTGAACGTAAGTGCATGTCACCCTAGCATTTTCCATCCCTTTTAAATGTGTGAGAAAACAAAATCAAGAGTTCTTGAAGAGACTATTATGACTGACAGAGAAGTTTGTTTATCGTTATCGGGTTGAAGATGTTGATGAGTTGTCTAGTTTTTGAAATACAACCAATAGCCATCATATGCAAAACATCGACAGCAATCAGTAGATTATCTCTCGCATTGTGAAGTTACTTCTGAACTTACTACTAAATACAATTATTGAGGCTGAAACAAGAAATCGAAGAAATCTTGCAATAAAGGAACCTGAAGCCAAAAAATCATTTACATCCATTTGGCTGTCAAGGCAATGAAGACCAGGAACGTCGTTTGCAGCTCTTAGAACATGCTTATTACTTTGGATCTACTTATTATCTAATCATCCACCATGCTCCGCCATTTAGGTTCTTCGGTAGTCCTATGCAATGAACATAACGTACTACGTTCAATACCGCCGTCTAGTATGTTTTCTCTCACCTTATCTTGCTTTCATTGCTGTAAGGTGGAAATATTTTCCTAGTTTTTCCCTGCCTATGATGAGAATTAATATATTGTAATCCTCTTTTTTCCATTGAGCTCTCCTCCTAAACACATCACTGATGAACCAATCAATCATCATGCCCATATTAGAAAAATGATGTCAAAATCTATTAGCCATTCGCACCTTAGCGAGTGGTGAACATCCATATATGAGCTTGAAAAGAGTGTGGACCAACCGCAGTGCCTAAAAGTGGGCCAATACTATGATTGGTACAAGGGAGCCCTTGACCCCAAGCATTGCAGCCATTTCATTTCAGCTTAATGCTTTAAGGTTTGCAGGAAGATGCCTTATCTTACCCCTTCACAATGACAAGAATTAGCCAAGAGCCAATCATGGCAAAAGCTAGCAACCCAAGTAGGTACCTCTCCATGTTATAATTACAATGAGGGCAGATTCCACGAAGCTACCCATGGCGATAGCACTAATTCTCTAGAATAAAAAATTAGTTTTCGTGGATTTTTTATATTTTTATTATTTTCTGTAAGCTTATGGCAAGAAATCCAATTTTAAGCAACCAGCTAACACTCAAACCATCATCCCTACAAAGTGTTATCACTGAAATAGCTATTCATCCTCTTGGGGGGATCACTCATCATATGTAAACCTGTCAAGTGAGTTCGATAGAAGGATATTTTTAATTTCTAAATTTCATAAATTATAACATACGTAAGGGAGTATTTAAGATGATTTTGGAAAAAATATACAGATTTATATAGAAAAAGAGTACATTTTCTCAATGAAAAATCTATAGATAAGGGATTTTACAAATAGGCCTTGAACACATGATATAGAGGATTTATACATAGTGACTCCACCCCCCCCCCCCCGAGTTAATCGTAAGGAATTGTAATTATGCGCCTTGGTAGAAGGCTATCGAAAAATAAATGTTTCGTCCAAACTTCATATTACCTCTCCTAATGCACTACTTCTTGGGCATTTCTAGTATGTCAAGGGCCTCGCGCAGTTAAAGATGATTGTTGACATAGACCCACAACTATTGTAGTTTCTAAGGTTGGAGTCTTGATTGATGCTGGCAACCCACAAGTGTGGATTCTAACTTCGCAACATCTAGTCAGCATGCACAGGTAGAGAAAGCATGTTTGTCTAATTGTTATATATGGGACATCTACTTATATTCATGTGGAATTGTAAATATTTTTGCCTAGGTTGAACCTCATCTATGCCCACAATGTTTCCACTTGATAATCCTTATAAAGTTATCCTACTAGACTCTACCACCAATGATCTTGTAATGTTCTAACTATACTGAAAGCCTATGAAAGATGCACATCATTTCTCCTTCCAACTCCACATAAAGGACATGGTAACAACTTGCAAGAATTTTTCTTAGTTATCTCTAATATTAAAGTGATTGGCTATTCTTGGTAGAAAACCATTATCATACTATCTCATATTGGAAGGTATTAAATCTTGTTAGAGATTTTCTTAGACCATGATATCCTTTTAAATCTACACTTTCAGTTTGTATTGCAATCCAATCACCCTAGCATCTTGTCAAGAAATAAATTTTTGGGATGGGAGAGGTGGACAAAATAAAGTGAAAAAATGCAAGGAACATTTACTAATATTAAAAGAGGAACCATTGCTAATGGAGGTGCACTTAGAAAGCTTCACAAGACCTATCTTATTAGGCATTTGTGAGCAAACAAAGGACTACTCACTTTACCAAAGTTTTATCTTTTAATTCTAGTCTTACTTATATTAGCACTACTCTTTAAGCTAATGTCTTTGTTTTTCCTTGATCGTTGTCTAATGAAAATGGTTTGTTTTATATTTCTCATATGTTTGTTTGAAAGATTTAATCTATGTATTCAACTCTCCTACCAAATTGAATAAATTAATTATTTTGGTTCATGGAGGCCTAATTAAGCTATGTAATCAATGGCTTAATTTACTCTAATTAACCTATGTTTCTCTATGGCTTAATTTATTCATGCATTAAGTAACCTATGTCTCTCCATAGCTTAACTTATTTTATTCAAAGACTATGTCCAAGGGGGGCTTACCGAAATATTCAAGAACCCAAAACCAAAATTCGAACCCAAAACCTTAGCATGAGCCCTACCACTAGGCTATTAAGTAATATTATATGCTAAATCCTACCTCATCCCCCTTCCCCCTTTGAGATGTCCTTTCCTATTTAATGCCCTTCATAAGTGGTCCCCCCCTCTCCAATCTCAAAGGTCTCTCCGTCTTTAATGCCACTACTCCCTCCCCTATTACTTAATTAAAGCTCTCTCCCTCCCCCACGTGAGACTAATCATGTTTTTCCCTTGAGCATCTCTTGATTCTAATCATGAAACTAAGAAAGGGAGTTGTCAAGGGGTTCACTATGTAATAACCTCATAACAACACCCTATATCAAGTGTGCTTAACAAAATGAGATTCCAATACCCCTTATGTATCATATATTGTAACTCCACAAGAGAGTATGTATTGAAGGCATATGCTATCTTACATATACTTTAGTGAGCCTACTAAAGGAAATTACACGTTCAAAATGAGACAAAAATAAATAAGAAATATAAGAAGCCAATTTGTGGTGTGAGAAGAGCTTGAATGCAAGTACTATGAGAAACTATAATAAATTTCTAACTCTATGAAGTCATAGATCCTAAATCCCCGATATAAATTCATGATCATAAGCTAAAGAGATTTTTTAGAAAATCTGCGGACTTGTACATTTAAATTATTCATGTTTTGAATGATTGTCTTGAATTACTTCTACACGTCCCTTGTAGAAAAGAAGCTTCTTTCCATGATGAGATTACTTTACAAATCTTATGTTTTTAAGAACACTGAGAAATAACAACTCTATCACCCATGTTATTTGTTTCCAAGATAGATGTGGCAAGCTTGGACTTGGACTCTTACTTTTAACTCACGTAAATCATTTCAAAGTAGTATGAATAACATAAAATGTATGGTAAGAGATTGGATGGAAGAACCTTAAAAACATTATAATATATGAAATTGATATTATTTTATTATAATGTAATCCAAATTTCTTCTATTGAAGATGTGTTCATGCATCATACTTGTGACAAAGGTTCTATGTACTTAAGTTGAGGTGGCTTTGACCTCCAAATTAAAAATACTTTCACATCTATATAAACACACCTTTTTAGTGCAATCGATATATGATGATGAGCTTTCGGCTTTGTTTTCTCTAAAAATGGAACTATTTTTATGAGATGAACCTTGATATGGAGACTAACCTAAGTCTCACAAAGGAATAAGACTATCATTCAAAGAGGGCTTATCTTGTTTAGAGAGGTTGTAATTAGGACATGATTTTTTGATATAGAAACTACTACAAGGCTTCTTTTTCTTAAGAATGAGGGGGGGTCTTAGCAAAGATACAACTATTCCTAATGAATAGATAAATAAAAGCAATGAAAGCTTCTCCTCATTGCACGAATGCAAGAATTCTTGTCATAAACATTAAATTAAGCCATCCCCTTAAAGAAATCAAAGCCATTTAGATATAGCTTGATGTCAAGGTAAAACATAGTGATGTGCTAGCCACTGTCCACATTTTCCTTCAAACTAGATGATAGAGGATCTTGATGGACCTCTCTTACTTAGGTAGAAACGTGCTATTGGCTATCAAAAATGGCACATTATGGCATTCTATATGTTAAGATAAAACAAAGTGACTTAAAACTAAACATATTTGCTAGCGAAATGTTTCCTTTAAAAGAAATGATAGATGAGAATGATTGATCTCCATCATGCAAACAAAAATGTTGTATTGGATCATGCAAATGTCTCATCTTGGTATTCTATTACACCAAGAAATATTTATTTAAATTTGAAAGCAATTCAATAATAATTGAAACCTTATGATTACTCCTACTCTTTCAACTCTACACTATACACTCTTTTATGATCAAATTTCTCGTTTCAATAGTGTGAAATAATATTTCCCCACACTCATATAGAGACCATAGTACAGCTACCAATAGGCTGAATGAGACTGAGAAATCCATATTTTATCTAAACGTAGTAAAGAAATCTGTGGGGGAAATATAGTGGAAAGTTTTATTTTACCTTTCCACCTTATAGCATAGTAGGTGCCAAGTATAGCTGGTGAACTACCTTTGAAATCATCATGATATGTACATAGTGTCAAAGCAATATGCTATGATGATCTTACCAAAAGTAATCATTCTTAATATTGAACATTCCTTGCATATTTGTAAGATGAAATCAAAAACCTAGACAAATCAAAGCTAATGATCAGCTTGAAATCATTTCTATTTACTGAGATCTAAATAGCATAGCTCCTAACGGATTGCAAATAAAATTTCAATCTTATATCATCTCAAACTCTTGCATGCTCCCAAGATTCAACAAACCACTATTTGTGGTAACAATTGCTCTCTATAGAGAGATCTCTTCATAAACACTCTTGTACATAGCCGTAGGCATGTCATCACAACATAAGTAAGGAGACACCCTACCCATGATTTGTTTGGTTCAGTTAGATTGCCAATTGGCCTACAATCATGCAGCAAGTAGTAGAAAAATATAGCCCCTTCACATGCCCTTATATGACAAACTTGCCATTGTGATTTTGACATTGGTGATTTTGACATTGTTAATCCACCTTGTACTTGCATGCAATACTTATATAGCTGCATTAGTAGCTTCTTTAGTTTCTCTTTGGAACCAATTCTTTAAATGGTCTAAGAAAATGATACTTGAGATGTTAAACTTGTCTTAATGCCTATACTAAGTTCAAGACAGACTACCAAATCATCCAATTTCAAAGTTCACATGTACCTTTTTCTTATAAGGCAATCGATTGATATGCCTTAGCTTTTCTAGATTTAGGCACTAGATTTTGGGTATTAGTCAAAACTATCATTGGTAGTCATTTGGCGATGTTTTGTTTGGTAATTGTGGACTTCAAAAATGATTTGCTAAGCACCCGATTGTAACATCTAGGCCCACACTTCCTATTCAATATGCAAAATCATCTCTGTAGAAAAACCTCCTCAACTTATGATAATGCATATCCAAGGCATTGGATTGGTTCTAAATGCTAGATGGCAATCAACTACTTGTGGTCAAGTAGTATACTTCACCTATGATTATTTCAGTTTATTTGTCATGTGAGGGGATTTCTAATGAGGGAAACACACAAGGAGTTTGAAATACTTGATACATGATTAGGAGGAGGTTTTGGTGGAGGCAAACCAATGAGGAGGTTGTATTGATACATTACTTTGGGTCACGTGATATGTTTAATGAAGGTGTACATTATGTAGGATCTTTCCAAGACACGAAATGATCGCTAATAAGGAGGAGATGTCATGTTTATCAAGGCGAGTATATTGATGCCAATGGCAAAGTATCGTCAATGTAGTAATACGCATGTGTTTCTTCATTCACGTGTCACGAGCAATTCACGTGTCACGTGTCAAAGAAATATGACTAAAGAGACAAAGCAATTAGCTGCTATTATTTTCACGAGCATTTGCGGCTGGTAACAAAAAATGCATGTTTACAGTTGGGTATTCAGATGAGCATACTTTTGCTAGTACAATGCACTAACGCATAGCGAAATCTCTACTAAAGTCTATCTGAGGATGCGGTTAGAAATATGCTGTAGCTAACCTTGTTACTCCACGGTAGATGGATGCACCTCTAGAAAATCCACTGCTTTTTCTGAAAAAGAACACAAATAAAGATCTTTAGCCGAATTATTATATGATGCGAAAAACTCTATAACTCATTATCACTTTACAACTCAACCTTCTTAAAGATGCAACAAACTCCTGTCTCGTCATGTTTTTCATTTCCTCCAGCTCTTTTTCATAGTCACTGAGCTGCACAAAAGAAAAGAACCGATTTAAGGATGAACAAGTTTACAAATTTTACAGAAACCTTAATCTTAGAGTGTCTAAAGGAAAAGCAACTTTTCTGCTACCACACCTCTTTTGGTGGTTTTCAAAAGGAAAGAAAATTCCATACAATAGGATGACATACTGGAAAGTTGATCGTTGTCGTGGGACCCCAATATTTGAGAGCTGCAAGGTCATATGCCCTTGCTGCCTTCTCCTCTTTGTCATACCCTCCTGTGAATAGAGAGACGTAAAATTAAAAAATCAACACTTTGAAAATGTACGCAAATGTTCATGCCAACGCTTGAACATTTAGAGGCTCTACTTTGAAACAGATGATGTTTGAGAGTTTTGACCACCTCACTCATGAGTTTGAAGCATACCCAAATACACTGTAGCGAGCGGAAGAAGCATCCACCAGACACGTCCAAATATGCGAGGAAGAGTGTTAGAAAACTAACTCGATCCATATTAAAGCACAATATTCTGAAAACTCGTTTAAGTTGAAGCTACACTTTTTCTTTGGCTAACTCTTAATAATGGCACTTCAGAGACGGCACGATAGTAAAGCTTTTCTCTTGAAGCCATCTTGTGATATTTAACGTACCCTGTCGTCCTTTACGTGTTTGACCTTCTCTTCTGCAGCTGTTGTCCCAAAGATGAGCTTCATATCGGCCGGTCCAACGATGCCTGATACAGAAAAAATAAGAGGCGAAACTTCAGCCTGTGATCCTGGTTGTGTGTACTGAAATTTATCCAATCACCTTCATGAGGTTAGACTCCGCGTTTCGCTCCTATTCTAAGCAATGAAACGGGGCGTCAAAGAGTTCGCGTAGTATTTCCGTACTTTGTTACCCCTCGATATATGGACGTCCGCTGTCCAAACGTGTCGATTGATTTTCTGGACGTTGATTCAACTGCAAGAGTTTTGTCTGGACTCGGTCTCTTCGAATCGCTAGAAGAGCTCTCTCCATTGGCGGCGGGAATCGTTGCAAGGGCAGTCGGCGAATTAGAAAGGGAGCTGCTTGGCGTGATGGCGAGTGTCAGCGATTGAAAAGGAGGGATCGAGTGCATGCCCTCTTTGATCGAAGGGCTAGGAGAGGCAGAAGTGCACCCCTTATCAGAATTGCCCGACTGGTTCTGAGACCGCATCCAAGATTTCATAAATGAGAGACCAAGCATGTTAGGGCCATTGGTGAGGCCTACAGAGGCCTGATTGAGTTGCAAGCTACAGTCAGCAGGGAACATGTAGTCATTTGGGTTATGTTCGTAAGGAGGGCGCAGTGTATCCGTCTGGATAGTGTGTTCTGAACCGCCATTCATGGCAAAATTTTGTTCGTGCATCTGTGTCGGCTTAGAGCGTAGATCCGAGTCTGGGATGCCAAAAGCGCGTAGCGAAGCAGGAAGCTCACTATAAGTCGATGAGGAGGTGCTGAACATCAGCTTCTTCAGTGAGACCTCCCTGTCGCCAAACAGGCTAGAGCTTCCATTCGCATAACAAATGGTGCCCAAGTTCGAGGGATCCACCTCTCTGGTAGAATAGTGGCCTGCTAACGAGGTTGTGCCCAGAAAATCTTCAAGCTTGGGGCCTCCTTCGCGTTCCGTTTTGATCTGCTCCCCGTCAAACTGAGAATTCGTCGCTCGTAGTTGATCACCATCTCCACCCGACTGGGGCATAGACAGCTCTGCACTCATCACATGCTGCGTTCCTCCAGTTTCCACGCCGTTGGGACGATCGAAGGCCTTCACGTTCCAGTCTGCAGACTAAAAACATTTGTTAGACGACAGGAACAAGTCTGATATTCCTAGGCACGTGGGCATTACATAAAAGGAAGAAAGAATTCGTTTAGCGCTCCTGAAGTAACAACTTGCAGCGCCGAACTCACTTTACAAGGTGGTCCGCAAACTATTTCTGCTTGATTTCAGAAGAAGTATTCTTCTAAAGTGAAATTTTCATGTCTGAAAGCATCGTAGCGCTCATTCGTTCTTTCTGTCTGACTCTCTCTATCTCTCTCATACACACACAAATCTCTCTCACTCGTCTCAAGCACAACCGCACAAAACAGTCCCACTGCAATTTCTTCGAACACAATCAGAAACTCCATTTGAACTCCTTGCGCTGACCCTCCCGTAAACAGGAAGCCAGAACCCTCCATTAATTACGTTAGACCAGGCCCCGTTTGACCACCTACGTGCCGATGTCTCCAGCACCAGGTTCTCAAGCCTCCATAGAAGAAAAGAAGCATCTTGTACCTGTACCTTGCGTTTGCCCCAGTGCTTCCATGATGCACAGTGAACCGTCTGATCGCAACGACATCTCTGGCATATGCAACCCGGAACTCGGGGAGTCTGAGGGCAGCTCGAAGCAGTCGTGCCTTGCCCTACTATCGCTGTTGCCCTTAAAACCTAAGGCGGGCTGAGAAAGATTAGATGTCATATTCATGGCAGTTCCGTTGTTTGTCTGCGCTCCATCAACAGCGTTAAGGTGGGGAGCAGCCAGAGAGAAGCCAAGCCAATTATTGACGGATCCCATGGAGCGAGATGTTGTACGTGGAGGTGATGAAAGTATGAGGGAACGGGAGTTGCCGTTGCAGACCTGGGGGGGAAGCAAAGCGGTGCAGGAGAATGAGGGCAACCGAAAGGCTGCGGAGTGGAGACGGTTTGGGATGCAATTAAGCTGAAAGCGAGGGGAAGAAAAGGTGGTAGTGATTCAGGGGGGAGAGAGAGAGAGTGTAGCAAGAAGGCTGAACCCAACAGCGAAGCAGCAGCTCGTTTTTGTTCAAGTCGGAACTGAAGTATGGAGGGAAGGGGAAGGCTAATAAGCAATAGGTTTTAGGGTCGCCCCGACGTGGAACCGCGCCAGCCTGGCACCTAGGTGGCGGCCACGTGGCTCCACATCTGTCCCGCCACGGCCGACAGTGCCGGTACTCGGGCGGAATTCCACGTCATCTCTCTGCCACGTCAGACCACGCCCAGGATACGGTAGGACCATCGTTTAAACCAATTGCCACGTGGACAGCTTCGGAAAGTAGTGCCACGAGCGCAGCTGGATAGTGGACGGCACGTGCGGTCAATCGAATACAACGCGTAATAGATCTTAGAAATAATCTAACACACGTGCGGAGCTGCTAGTTCCCGTGCCGGAAATTCGGATAGCCGAAAACCACCCGCAGTCCCACACGAATATAAGAATTCTTTCCTTCTTAATTAAACAATTTGGGCATGTCTGGGAGAAAAAGACGCTGCTCCTCTTCAGGGTGTGCGTGCAAGGTCACCCGCCCGCCTTCACCTTGAATCCACCACAGTCCCATTCCCTTTCGCTTATTATTAATTTTTTGGCCGTCTCCTGCATCTCTCTCAACTCCCTATCCTAGAGCAATGCCTTTTGGTAACCACATTCAAACCACGCCTCCTCTATGAGAGGGCAAGAGCTCGATTAACAACACTTAAAAATGCTGTTTTCACTGATACAGCTGTACTTTCTATCCCTTTTATCGGATGTACACTCCTTTTTTAATATGAAGTTACCCCTCTTTTTTTTGAAAAAAAGGCTCAACCTTCGCAACTATCACCCTTAAACAGGCTTCATGTGATCATGTTGGTATGTGTGCAAGCACATGTGTGTGTCTACATGCTACTAGCATTGCCTCTTTAGACATGGTGCACAATACTGGAGGATTGGATTCTCCTTCTCGAATTTCCACGTGTAATTTTTATTAAAAGTTATTTGAGTAAGATTGCTTTTTGTTGGAGATCATTCTAGGCTAGCTAAAACGGCCTTTTAAGCAGAACACACGAAAAGACGTTTTGCTTTTGCTTTGCATCCATAGCACCACTTACCACTATATTAAGAGGTAGTGCCCACGTGCGCTTGTGCACTTGGGTCATAGTTCCCTCATTTAAGTGCCTTTGTTGAACATGTACCAGACATATTGAGAATTTTTACACAACATAATTTGACATATGGGGGGCATATTGGGGGCCCTTAGTCACCCTAAGGTCTAGAATCAGATTTATTTATCCAAGGGAGACCATATCTAACTTCAAGAATTGTTGGTGGGACAAGTACTTGCAATTTGAATAATTGGAGCAAAATATCAAATCTATTCTATTTGACAAGTGTACGTCTTCCTACTGAGGTAGGTGAAAAGACTGGTGATTAGCTTTCCTTTCCTCAAACAACTCTTTCATTCTCTAGGAATTATATTAGCCTTAAACATTTGAAATCACATATTGAATTGTACATGCACTTGAATATTTCTATCTGGATCCTTGGATGGACCCTTATCAAGATATAACCTGCAAGATTCGAAACAACAACCACATTGGTCTAGACTTCATCGAGCACGTAAGTTTTTTTCTTGCACATGAAATATATAAAGAGGTGTTCTCTAATTTTAAAAAATATGCATATAAGCAATACATATTTGTATTGCTATTAAGGAAAAGCTATCTAAGATGACTCTAATCTCTTTGACATTCATTTATGATGATAGTGGCCTTCTAAAAATATAAAAGTTGTGTTGATGTGACAAATTAGAGGCAAGATTTGTCATGTATTAAAACCTTCTCCTTTATTACAATGCCATTTTCAAATGTCTTGTCAAGTTTGTTGCCTGCAGATAGCAGACTAGATTGGTGAGGGCATAATCCTCCCACGACATGTGATCATTCTAACCTTTTGAAAGGGTCCAGTGTCATTTAATTCAAAGGTTGTACGAGGGTATTGCAACTTTTCTAGTTTTGGGAGGGGAAAAACATGAAGGTGGCTAGTTTAAGACTACCTACAAATAAGCACTAGTGCCGACTTATCTAAGAGCTGAAATAGATGTTTGTCATGGTTATATTCAAAAATGCATGAAGCTTATTCAAAATGATGAGAGGATACTTAATCTTTAGTATATATTGCACAAATCAAAGTTTCTCTCACTCTTTCTATTAAAGATCTAGAGGACTCTACACGGCAATCCATAAAGAATCCACTCATTGGAATTTTAAAAATATAGAGCCACGTAGGGAGTAGCCTCCATGATGCTTCATGGCATTGCTCTTCTATATTAAGATAAGGTTCTCATTTTATTGATTGATTCATGCTCACCTAGTAGAAACAACCTCTAATTAAAAAAGGGATGTCGAATAAGCATGATCACCTCTCTTGAATTACGAGACTAAACATAGTGGATTTGCATTTGAATCCCTACATTAAATGCATAGCAAAAGAAAGGCTCTCAAACTTTGAAGAATAATATAAATGAAAATAGTGAATGAGATTTGGAAAGAAACTAGAACAAAAGTACAAATAAGAAATTAAGGTGTGCATGTGTTTTGGGTTACTGGGGAAGGTGGGAGTTGGGACAGTCTCAAACTTTGAAGAGGAATATGAATGGAAATAGTGAATGAGATCTGGGAAGGAAGTAGAACAAAAGTTAACAAAGAAGAAATTAAGGTGCACATGTGTTTTGGGTGGCTGGAGGATGCATTAGAGGGGGGAAGGTGTTTGATGATAGTATAACAACTCATTTAAGGCAATGGCATGAGATAAAGGACAAGATAGAAGCAAGCCTAAATGGAGTGCCACTTTCAAGTAATTTAGAGCTAGAATTTTGGAAAAACCATGGGGACATGAAATCACAATATATTGCTATAAATGAACTTTCTTTGATCATGTTGTCGCCCCCCCCCTTCCTTACTTTATTTTGATGTTGTAGTAAATTGTTAGGAAATTATAGAACGTTAATGGAGATAACACGATAATCAAGAGACAATTATTTTCAGGGGATTACCAACCTAGGCTATTTTGGTAGTGCCACAATTAAAGCCAAGCCTACACTTTTGCAGAGCAACTAGGGCACGTTCAATTGAAGAAGTCATGTGCATAACCCTTACCTTCAATAGATTGTAAAACCTTGCAAGGGGAAAAAAATTTACAATTAAACCACATCCACTATCACCCTCTAGCTTCCACCCACAAAATTGCGTCTCGTTGTTGGTAGCCATCATAGGAGAGTTTTTAAACACATCCCATAGAGCTAGTAGGGGATCTGAATTTTAGAGTAAATTTCCAATTTAAGTTTGATCGTTCGAACCTAAGGGTGAGGTAAATGGACTCGTAAGGGTGAGATAAATGGGCTTATAAAGTGGCGTGTGCCTTTAAAGTAGATGGACATAAGTAAGGGTGAGGTAAACGGGCTAGCAAAGGAGCGGGTGCCTTTAAAATGTCAGCAGCCCCCCCATTAGGGAGGTAGGAGCCACCAAAAATTTCTGCATGTAGTCCTACCCATTACTCCCGATAGAAAAAGCTGATGTGTCAAGCTCTCCTTTGCCTTAGCACTGAAGCTCACCTAACCTAAGAATTGGCCATCATGGTTTCCTATGTTCCACAAAGTTTTTGGAAAGTTTGAAAATAAAAATTAGCTCCCTGTTACTACATGATGATGCAATAGCTCTAAATTTGAATCCCAACTTCAATGATAGGGCCATGCTTGCCATGGATTACAGCGCAACCACATGCACCCGTGAAGGGAGTGAAAACAAAGGTTTTGCGTTCACGAGTCTAGACACATGTAGAGATCAAAATGGAGGTGGATGGAGGTGCAAAGTGCACACTCAGCTAATACAGTTGACCTTGAAAGCCACCCAGCTGGAGTATAGCAGTATGGAGGCCGGGGAATAGAGTTGGCCAAAACCCCCCATTGTGAAACCTCCAAAGCTCTATTCCCTCCAAGGCTGCGTCGACCAGTGTGCCCTATAGGTTTCTTTCCCTCACCCATAGCCATTTCCTAATCCATGTGGCCAAGAAAGCTTAGATTCTCTTGAAATCTGGAAACGGAGGTGGAGAGGCGATTACTAAAGGTTTGGAGGGTTTTTAGGGGTCCATGTGGCCGCACTCTTAGTGCCAGAAAGCGTACTACCGTGCTCCACCTCCACCTCCACCTCCACCTCCACCTCCACCTCTAGGGAAGAGTGTAGCCCAAGGTGCTCCAGCAAGTCAAGGCACAAGAAGGTGAGATGTACGCTACGTATAAAGCTAGCCAACCTCCCCCGGATTGTATGGGACGCATCATTCAATTTTCGCCTTTACAAAGAAATGTAAATGCCCAAGCACAACCATATTAATAAGTTAGCCCAATCAGCTTACTAGAGGGTGGCTCGTTACTGTGCCAAATATTCTTACCAGGCGGTGGCCATCGACCTGTGTGCATCGTGCACAGCCACGGCTTGCATTTGATTCAGTGTCGCTCCGAAGCCTACAGAGAATGGCTGATTCATTCGCGCTTACTCATGGCAGATCTCATGTGTTAGACCAATGGATGACAGTTTTGAAGCCTGCAATTGCTAACTTACGAGACGAAGATTCCGATGCCAGACCTTCACCAGATGCAATTAGAATAACTTAGGTGAACCGTGAACTTATTAGAGAGGAAGGTTTCGAAGCATGCCTTCGATAGAATAAGACTTTTGAGCCGGTGCTTGTTAGCTTACAGCGGGGTTGCGTTTTGCTTCGAGCTGAATCTCAGTGGATGAGTTCTAGCCGTGCAATCCGTTCAGAGAATCGAGACGTTTGAACAGTTCTAGGTCCTCGTACAGACCATCGTTTCTATCGCAGAATACTCGCAACCGACCTCAGATCAAGTAAGAACATTTGCACTGCAGAATTATTAGCTTAACCGGATTGACCACAAATTATTCGAATTACAATTTACCCGTGGTGTGAGCCATACGTTATGCCTTCTCCAAGTGATAGATCGGATATATACAGCATTACCACCAGTAGCCTTTCGCAATGTTCGTGAACAACCTCCTTCAAGTGCCGGAATCTGTATTGTGATGCGACGCTTACACTACCTTAACTTGATGTCTTCTTTTGCGGCCCTTGACAGGCCTTTGGGTTGGCGAAGAAACCATTCTAACCATAACCTGTTTTTTTTAATGCGCAATGTGCTGAATAATTACGCTCACAAGGATTTCTGTTTGCTGTCTGATTCCTGTCACCCTTCTCCACCAATTTCCGTTACAAATTACAATTTCTCTCTCAGTTTACAATACTCCTCTCAGTCTTCTCCATAAATTTTCGTTAGAAATTGCAATTTCTATCAGTTGACATATCATTCCTGATCAGTCGGGGTACATATTCTCTAATCAATCCCCCAAAACGTGCTCTCCGTGCCTGACGTGCGTTTTACTTTCAATTCAATCAACTCTACGGGAAATCCGACACTACTGCAGATTCAGCTCTGGTGCCGTTAAATGAGCATTGCATAACCATTAAACGTAGGTTGTATGTTCGGGAAGAAATGGTCTTGAAAAAAGTCTCACTATTCCTATACAAATACTAGTGGTTACTGGATAAAAATTGCACATGAAAATCAATGGTTCTCTAAAAAAACACACATTTCATGGTCAATTCTGTCTTTGTCCAATGAGAGTCCTCAGAACATGAAAATCTATCCGTCTATCGTTTACATAGCTAAACAAAGCATTCGCAATGCCATAGGACAAAGGGCATTGCAAATGCTACAGTCCAAGAGGCTATATGATGAGGAGTTTGCCTTGAATGCAACAAATACAATTTCGAATGGCCTTCGATGCGACACATGGTAGTCATCCATGCATGTTATAAATTACAAAGACCAACAGTATGACCCATCTAGGATGGGTTAGAGACCCGCTCTACCGGGTCTTAAAGTTGGGATCATAGGTTGCCTTAAATTGCGAGGAGTAAAATTTAAGGTTTATTTATGAATCTCAACCTTTGAAAACTTTTATGAAATTTTTAATTGAATCTCAACTAAGAGTGTTTAGTTGGGGAAAATGCTTTCTTTAGCATTGCACCCCCCCCCCCCGCTCCCTCTCTCTCTCTCTCTCTCTCACTGTGAAAGCAACTGGCTGTATTTAAATATCTCAACATTTGTATGCTTCTTTCTAACCAAATCCCAATGAAATCCTAGTAGTGCCTTTATTCATAATGTGATCTTAATTAATTGAACTAAAGTCATCAACTATAATAAATTATCACATTAATTGCCTTAAATCGATTTTACATTTAAAGGTGTGTGTGTGTGTGTGTTTCAAGAATTTTAATTTGAACAATAATTAAAATGCATTTAATTCAAAATTCTAAAATTAAAGAAATAAAATTTTAGAGGAGAACCTTATTTTCAAGAAGGGTTGTGTGTGAATGCATGCAACCTCATGTATTGAAGTCTTATTAAATATGGCTCACAATATTATTGTGCTCAATGTGTGTATATGAGGATAATGTTTGTACATGTGATTAAGAGTGTGTGTGGGCTTTGTGTGTGCATTATGAATGAGTGTGTGTGTCTATGTTTGGGCCAGTCACAACAAGACAAAGCAACTATAGACGCGTCTGATAGATGCGCAAAATAGCGAGTGCATCTATAGGTGTTGTTCGAATAGCGAAAATACGGGCGCATCTAATAGCGTGTCTAATGCACTATAAATTAGACGCAAACTTAGACGCAAAACAGAATACAAAAAGTGAGATTTTGGTATAGGCTGATAAGTGTACATTGCTTTCCAAACTAGGCCCATGATTACCAAAGCACGTAATTTTAACAAAAATATCAATGCTTTTTTGCAAACCCACATATACAAAAATTAAGTGAGGTGAGGAGAATGAGACAATATGTAAAATAGTTTTGCCAATATCAATAATGGGCTACGGTTCAATCTCATCCTCAATGAGATCAAATCCTTGCCAAACTATCTACTTCCAAATCCAAACTAGTGTTGAGATCTATAAATACATTCAACCCACTACTACTTGTGCTACTCATATGCCCATCGAAATCATTTTCTTTACATCGAAGGTATCTAATATTTAAAAGTGAGTATTTTTATACGTGTATACAATACCTGTTCACATTGTTATGGTAGTACTAGTGTGTCCTTACTTTGCAAAAACTTTGTGGAGTCAATAGTTACAAAGCCACTTGCATCGCGTTTGATTGTTGCATCAGGGCCTCTTTCCACCACGTCCTTAAACCACTTTACATCCAAAACATACACAAAGGAGCGTCGAAAGTCAAGCTTAATAATATCTTGGATTATGCCACAATAATCATCCATGGCTCCATTGGCTCCCTTAAAGCTAGCAATGATGCTGCAATCTTGTGTGTTTCTCTTATCATCAATCCATTGTGTTCGAAAATGCTTGCCCTCAGATCATATAGCATTGAACATAGTACACTACACCTAGACAAAATCAATTAAATAAGCAATCTAAATTGTTGAAAGCTCCTAACTTATGCATAAGATTCTATATACTGACCTTGCTCATGCATCCCCTAGCATACTCCAATTCTTCCATTATGATATGCATCCCCTCTTCTCTCTCTGCTCTCTCCATTTCGTGAAGTAGCCAATCCACATGAATATCCTTTGGAAGTGCTCTTAGATGCTAAGGGTAAAAGATTCTATATACTGACCTTGCTCATGCATCCCCTAGCATACTCCCATTCTTCCATTATGATATGCATCCCCTCTTCTCTCTCTGCTCTCTCCATTTCGTGAAGTAGCCAATCCACATGAATATCCTTTGGAAGTGCTCTTAGATGCTAAGGGTAAGGCACACAAGATCCGTGGTGTGTACTAAAGAGGGCCCTTTCTTATTGTCTTCTTGCCTTTGCATCCTTGTATCTTGTCACCCATCTTTTCATCACATCACTATTAAGCATGCAATAGAGGTTGATATTATTAAGCAACTCTGTGTCTATTACTTTGCCGAATCCTTTCCCTTGAGACACAATAGAGGTCATCCTTAGGTCTTCATCATCTCTCCATAGTCGTGGAAGAAAGCTATCCACATCCACAAGAAACTCAGAAATATATACATGTGACTCTTGTACCAACCAACCCTTAGCCATGCTACCTTCGGGCCTTGTATTTTGTCTCACAAAATCCTTCAAGGTCTTCATGAAGCACTCGAGAAAGGATAACCATTGTGCATGTGCAGTACTGCATATAGCAATCTCATCCACCAAATACACTATGAGATGTAGTTGGCTTGTGAGAATAGAGCGTGGAAATGTCTCCTCCACTAAATAAACCACCTCCACTGACATAATTCAAGCATTCTCAAGCTTGGTGGGATCTATTTCCTTTGAGCTCACATACCTAGAAAGGAAAAAGTACACAATATTAGCAATATGAACACCTTACATCCTGTAAAGTACCTCATAAGCTCTCCCATCTTGTAAATACAATATTCACATTTTGTATTCTATAAAGTACCTCACAAGCTCACCCATTTTGTAAATACAATCCTTCATGTCCTTCGATGCACTGCGAGAAATGCTAGTATTGAGCTCACATACCTAGAAAGAAAAAAGTACACAATATTAGCAATATGAACACCTTGCATCCTGTAAAGTACCTCACAAGCTTGCCCATTTTGTAAATACAATATTCACATTTTGTATCCTGTAAAGTACCTCACAAGCTCGTCCATTTTGTAAATACAATCCTTCACGTCCTTCGATGCACTGCGAGAAATGCTAGTAGATAGTATGAATTAAACACGCGAGGAATGGTTGATTAGTTGCTTCTAATTCACTCACAAATTTGGAAGGAAAAAGATATTCTGTACATAAAATACTTACTTGGAGCATCTTGTGCCAATCATGAGATTTCAAGCCATATTATTGCTCTACACCTCTTTTCTTGCTCTTTGTGAAGGCCCCCTTCAAACACCTCATGCATCCAGTGGGAGTACGAATTGTAGTGATAGATTGCTTCAACGCCACCATCTCTAGCTTTGATAACCTCCACGGTGCACGAGGTAAAAAACACGCCCATTTGGCCTCTCTTGTGGCCAAGCTTCACGCATCGTCCCTGTGATGCATAGATCCTCCCTTATGCCTATGGAATCTCATGTCCCATTCAAATGTTCCCAAATGGTAGACGCCACATTCTTGAAGATATACATGGGATCAAGCAAATTGATCTTGAGGTGGGACCAATATGGTAAATGATAAAAGATGGCGTATCTAAACAAAAGTTAATGTTAGCGTGGGCAATCTTTATTTCCAGCCAATATAGCACACAATAGTTACAAACCCTTATCGGCACATGCCAAGTGGTGGAGGAGTCATGGAACCATCCCTAATTCTCATCCAATCTCTTGTAGTGAGTGACTGTGGGGGGACTTCATTCCAAGGGGTGATATATCTAGGATGATTAGGTGGGAGAAATTGATGGTGATTCTCATAGATGACCTTATTCAATGCGTCTGTTGCCTATGAGGCAACTAGCAAAGGACCATAAACAGGACATGCATGGTAACCCGATGTGAGACCTGAATAATAGACGCAATTAAGAGTTGAAGGTGGGTTCAGGATGCCACATCAATTGCCTACTCTCGTAATTAAAAGTGCAATGCTTACCTGAACACTCGCCATAGCCTGAGAAGTCATGCATCGTCCACATTAAGACTGCTTTGCAGTTGAAGTCTCGTGATAACGAGGGAGGCCTGTTCACATCATGCACCTCGATACCTCTCCAAAGTATCTCTAGCTCATCAATTAAAGGCTCCAAATAAACATCAGGATTTTTGACTTTATGTTTCCCTGGAATTAGAAGGGATAACATAACATGTCCTTTCTTAATCGCCATAGAGGATGGAAGATCAAGTGGGAGAAATCGATAGTGATTCTCATAGATGACCATATTCAATGCATCTGCCCGTGAGGCAACTAGCAAAGGACCATAAATAGGACATGCATGGTCACCCCATGTGAGACCTGAACAATAGACGCAATTAAGAGTTGAAGGTGGGTTCAAGATGCCACATCGATTGCCTACTCTCATAATTAAAAGTGCAATGCTTACGTGAAAACTCGCCATAGCCTGGGAAGTCATGCATCATCCACATCAAGACTGCTTTCCACTTGAAGTCTCATGATGATGAGGGAGGCCTGTTCACATCATGCACCTCAATACCTCTCCAAAGTATCTCTAGCTCATCAATCAAAGGTCCTTTCTTAATTGCCATAGAGGGTGGAAGATTATAATTCACCAATATCACTGGCCATACATTGTAAGAAGTGCTTTTGAGACCAAATGGGTTCATGCCGTTTATACCTAATCCAAGTCTCAAGCTCCTAGGTTCTTTCTTGAAGCTTGGCAATGTATCTTCAATATGCTTCCATGTAGGAGTGTCCGCATGAGTTCTCCACTTGCCATCGATTGATTGACGGAAGCAATGCCATGACATGAGCTCTGCAATGGATTTGCACTTGAACATATGTTGGATGTGAGGGATTATGGAAAAATGTCGCAGAACTTTATGAGGCACATCCAAAGTTTTCAGATCTGCTCTATATCTTGCCTCTCCATAGATGGTCTGCAAGTTTAGTAACTTTAGCGAGGCACGTAGAACATAGAATGTGCACCCCTTAAACAGTGGAGTCGATGTTGCGGCGATAAAAAGATCGTCCTGCTCCATGCTATCATCCCTACCTGAGGATTGATGGACATATAGATCCCACACCATATCATCAAACACCTCCTCGTCCACGGCCTCATGAGGTAATGGTGGAGGGCTACTATCACCATCACTCCATGCATCCGTATCGGTCCCTCCTAAAGATCTCACCTCATATCGCTGATGCTTTGCCTCCTCACAACGAGCATAGGGCAACATATGCGGGTGTGGCACTGCATCCTATATCAAATTAAAATGGGATCATAACTCAAACACATGAATACCCATAGGTATCTCAATCAACCTTAACTCTTTAACACTTACCATGTTTATGGTCGCATCCTATTCTCCATACTTTGAGACATGATTGAGTGTAATTCTGGGTGCATGATACATGTTTCCTTGACATCGATCACACATACATTTGATTTTTTGCCCAACCACATTTTGTGATGGTAGATACAGAGGGATTCATCCTCACTAGAGCTACTTGTTGAAGATGAAGACATCCTATAGATAAACAACTCAAAAAAATTATTCTTGCATGAGTTGTAAATGTCAAAACTCTGTGGAGCGTCTAAAAGTGCATCTAACACTGCATCTGTATTGTGGAGTGCATTTGTAAGCACATCTAAAATGTAGCGTCGATGCATTGATAGATGCATGTTTAGATGCGCTTTAAGACACGTAGAATGCGAGCTGATTTTTGAATGTCCTACTTTTAGCGTGCTCGGTCTTCTTCACATACTTTTAGCATCGTGCGGCTTGCTTTCCTATTAACATACACAGCTCCGGGCATCCACACTTATCTCCAAGCACCCACACTTATCTCCAGGCTTACACAATCATCCCCAAGCACACAAGAGAAGAGGGTGAACAAGGAAGAGAAGAAAGAGAAGCGGAGGGTGAATAAGAAAGAGAAGCATCTTTGAAAAAGGACAAGAAGCTTCCATACCTCTATCCAAAGTAAGTCTCTTGATGGTTGATTTTCTTTGGAAGTTGCTCTCTTTGGATTCATCCTTTGTCGTATGTAGGGAACCGATGTTTTTGGTACTAGTGTTGTTCTCTTTGGGGCCGGACGCATGTCATTTTTGATTGTTTTTTAAAGGCATCTGTCGAAGCACATCTATGGACGCATTTAACAGCGCGTCTAACAGTGCATCTGCCTTTTGGAGAAATAGACAATCATGCCTATAGATGCATCTATAGACGCACTTCGATAGTCTGTTATGTGTTCTTCCCTTTCCCTTCCTTTTCCTTCTCTTTCCCTTCCCCTTCTCCTTCCACTTCCACTTCCAAGAAAAGGATTGCATATTGAATGATGGAAATAAGTGATTGCATGAATGAAGGAAGGGATTGCATGAATGATGGAAAATGATTGTATGATTGAAGAAAGGGATTGCATGAATGATGGAAAGGGAAAGCATGATTGAAGAAAGGGATTGCATTCGTGAGGAAATAAGGGATTGCGTTCTCTTTTTCTCTCCTTTCTCCTCTCTTTCATTCTCTTTTCTCCTCTCTTTTTCTCTCTTATCTCCTTTCTTTTTTCTCCTCTCTTTTCGTCTCTTTTCGTCTCTTTTATCATCTCTTTCCTTCTCTCTATTCTCCTCTCTTTTCTCCTCTGTTTCCTTCACCTTGTCTCTCTTTTTCCTTCTCTCTTTTATCCTCTCTTTCCTTCTATTTTCGTCTCTCTTTTTCTCTTGTATCTCCTCTCTTTTCGTCTCTTTTCTCATCTCTTTCTTTCTCTCTTTTCCTCTCTTTCCCTCCTCTATTTTCTCCTCTCTTTCCTTCACCTTGTCTCTCTTTTTCCTTCTCTCTTTGATCCTCCCTTTCCTTCTCTTTTCGTCTCTCTTATCTCCTCTCTTTCCTTCTCTCTTTTTCTCTCTTTTATCTTCTCTTTCCTTCTCTCTATTTTCCTCTCTTTTCTCCTCTCTTTCCTTCACCTTGTCTCTCTTCTTCTTTCTCTCTTTTATCCTCTCTTTCCTTCTCCTTTTTTCTCTCTCGTCTCCTCTCTTTCCTTCTCTTTTCGTGGTAATTTTCCTCTTATCTCCTCTCTTTTTCTCTATTTTTTTCTCCTCTCTTTTCCTCTCTTTTCTCGTCTTTTTCCTTCTCTCTTTTATCCCCACTTTTTCTATCTTTTTCTCCTCTCTTTTCCTCTCCTTTCTCCTCTCTTTCCTTCTCTTTTCTCCTCTCTTTTTCTCTCTTATCTTCTTTCTTTTTTCTCCTCTCTTTTCCTCTCTTTCCTTCTCTCTTTTATCCTCTCTTTCCTTCTCTTTTCGTCACTGTTTCTCTCTCTTATCTCCTCTCTTTTCTTCTCTTTTCATGGTAATTTTCCTCTTATCGCCTCTCTTTTTCTCTATTTTTTTCTCCTCTCTTTTTCTGATCTATTTTCCTATCTTTTCTCCTCTCTGTCCTTCTCTCTTTTATCCCCACTTTTTCTCTCCTTTTCTCCTCTCTTTTCGTCTCCTTTCTCCTCTCTTTCCTTCTCTTTTCTCCTCTCTTTTTCTCTCTTATCTGCTTTCTTTTTTCTTCTGTCTTTTCCTCTCTTTCCTTCTCTCTTTTTCCCCATGTGAAGCTTTAACAGCCTGACATTAAGCAAGCAGATACAGACTTCTGTCACTGTAATTTAAACAATGTAGGAGTCTATAAATGCTTGCTCAATGTCAGCTGTCACTCTATTTTTTCTTTTGCATCTCATGATGACGAGGGCATGCTCGATGGTAATCTTCTTCTTTTCTTTTCTTCAGTTCATCATGTGGCCAGGAAGCTCTTTAGCCTCACCTGATCTTCGGGATGCCATCTTTTGGGAGTTATATAACCATTTGGGGCATCCTCCCACTCCTGGGGAGTTATACACAGACACGACGGGTACTCTAAACACCCCCAAGAGTCGGCAGTATAGACTCCAAACCACCCCAACCCCACACCAACTGAGGTTACCCCAGTGGAGTCGAGACAGCCTAGTTGGCTACAGAGCCGAGCCCCTTCCCCCCCCTAGCTATCAGGAGGCCCCCTTTTGCCTGGCAGAGCCGCCGGCATACTCATGTGTAGTTGAGAGTTACTTCTCCAGCTCTACGAGTGGCCAGCGTACTCTCGTGCAGTCGAGAATCGCTTCTCTAGCTATGAGTGGCCAGCGTACTAGCTCGACACGACAGGGCAGTAGTCATAGTAGAGCAAGGAGAGCGGTGGGGGATGCATGGTACATTGCTTTGGGAGGGGTAGTGGTGGGGATGGGGATGATTCAGATGATGTAGACGTGCTAGAGAGTGACGGTACGATCTTCTATGACATCACTCAGACAGGAGGCATTTTGATGGATGCATGGGGGAAGGACATCATGGCCTTCATGCACTCTGTAATTGCTAACAACTATAGAGATTGCTTTATTCACTACAAAGACCAACAAAAAAAGTTGGTTGATGAGACCCTCGCTGCTGTTCGCTCTAGGTATCCCAATTCCCCCAATGTTCAGTTCATAGATAAATGGGGCATGTCAAAGATTGTTATGATGCTTGGTAATAAAAGATCTTTGTTTAAGAGGCAAGCACTAGCCGAGATTGCCAGGAGAGAGGGAGGTCAACCACTAAGGGGCTAGCCCCACACCACTCACAAACGTGAGTGGAAGAAAGCAATGAAGGCAACGAAGTTGGACCCCAGTCTGCAGCATGTGGAGGCACGAAGGATCCAAATGGAGCAATATGGAAGCATGCATTTTGGAGCAGTGGGTGTTGAATCATGGGAGGCCCAATTTGTAAGTATCGATCTCAAATTATATTGTTTATGTAGTTTATTAGGAGGTTGTCCCTTTGTACTAACCCCTCTGCAAATTGTGTCATCTTACAGCTTGATATCGTGGGTAGGTACCCTACTCCTGTCGAGACAACTTACCACCGCCACCATCACAGAGGAGATACATGGAGGCACTTCCATGATGACGGGTTGATTTTTGAGGAGCAGTATATCTGGGCTACTGGATTGCCCCCCAGGTATTTAAAAGTAATTAAATAATGTCAATATTGTAAGCAAAGATTTAATTTTTCATACATTGATACATGTTGTCCCTCGTTTACAGGGCCTTGCGGCTGATCCAGGAGGAAGAAGGAAGCGAAGAAGGGAGCAAAGAAGGGAGCGACGATGCAAAGAACTTAGATTAGTCATAGAAGTAGTGCTAGCTACTCTTTTTTGTACTCGAAGCCACTGGCTTTTGGCTTCGTGCCTCTTGTATATACATTCCTCTTATTTTTTGTACTTGAAGCCAAAGGACGTGGCTTGACTTTGTTAGTATTAAAAGCGGGCTTCGTTAGGGGTCGCTATATAGCGACTTTAGGAAAACGTTGCTATATAGCAACATTTGCCTAAAGTCGCTATATATAGTAGCCCTTATCATATTGGTAATGGTGGTTATATTGCGACACTGAGATAGTTTCCTATAGTGATGTTTTAGAGAGTTTTTTTTCCCATACTGGGCCATGACTTCACAATCATACATGACTCTCTTTGAATCAATGCGTTTCACGTGAAAATGTCGTCCATATGACCATAATGCACTATACTTTTTATACTATAAAAGAGCATCTTTAAAACAATGAATATGCATCTATTTTATAGCGTATATTGCCACAAATAATTACTTAATTACGTCAAGAGGTAAGAAACTTACATGCATCATACATCCAGATGATAACTCTTACTCGCACTCGTTCCATCATGTTTGGCTTTACGTAGAGCCAGTTGTAGCCAATCAAGTGACATGTGAGTGGGGAGAAGGGTGAGATCCTGTGGATATGGTTGCGATTGCCTGTACATTACTCTGAATCTTGTCCTTGCATTTATTCTTTTTGCTTTGGTTGCTTTATATCTCTCAATCCACTTCTGCATCTCCTTGCTATTGAGGATATAAAACTTATTGAATTTCTCCATTTGCTCTTCGCTCATCTTTCTTTCAATCCCTTTTCGTTGGCCGGAATCTCGCCAACGATGCGATCATCATCATTGTTATGCCAAGCTTGTGGCATATCGAGATCCATGGATGCAAGAAACTTTGTGATATATACTAATGACTCTTGCACAAGCCATCCCTCTACCATGCTTGCTTTTGGTCTTGATCTTTGTCTTACAAATCCCTTCAAAGTTTTCATAAACCGCTCAAAAAAAAACATCCACTGACTATGAACGGTACCTGCAATGGCCACCTCATCAACTATGTGCACATGCAAGTGCACTTGTGTTGTCATAATGCTCGAGGGAAAGTGCTTCTCAAGCAAGTATATGGCTTCGATGGATTCCACCCCAGCCTTCTCGATGCTTGATATGGAGATCTCTTTTTGAGATATCCACCTATTTCATATGCCCATGTAAGATATATTCATAATCAGTCTACAGATTATTCAGATTAAATTGAAGAAAATGCAATCAATGTGATTTGATAGTAAGCATACCTCACAATACCACTGATCTTGAATATAGCATTTCTAACATCTTCTTGTAAGCACCCTTTTATTGTAATTGGGAGGATGAACTATCAGAGCAACAAAGAAGTCATGTCAACAATATAACATAATCATAATTACACTAACGCATCATGATTATCGGTACACTAATCTTACAACTTAGAATACCTATAATACCTTGTGCCAATCATGGGACTTGAGCCCACTAAGCTTATTGTCCTTTGAAAATGCTTCTTTCAAGCAACGCATGTACCCTGTGGGTGTTTGAAAAGAGGCAACGTCTGCCTTGACTGCTGCCTCCTCTCTCGTAGAGAGGATCCATGTTGCTTTCGGGAGGATAACTTTTCCTGAAGCACGCACTTGGTTCCTCTCCATTAGCCCTCCAAGCATGCATCCAGTCACTTGCCTTCAAATATGGTGGTGGTGGATCAAGCTGACCTCCACGCGTGAGATGGTCCAGCGAAAGGTATCGAGCATGACCTTCATAAACATTTTTCCTCATATGTTTAAAGTATCGTGCAAGCGATTTCAAACCCAGTTGACAAACAAGACAAGCATGGTACCCACTTGTAACAAGTCTTGTACGCGTGGATGAATGTATTAGTTTAAGACATGCGTGCGAAAGAGAGTCATAAAAGCATAATCCTATATTATACATGTAAAGACACAACCATGTACCTGTGCACTCTCCATATCTTGGGTAGTCATGCATGGTCCACATCAAGATACCCCTAATCAAAATATCATTGGTATGTCTTAGAGCTCTGGAAATGTCAAAGACCCGCACTCCTCTCCATAAGATCTGTAACTCCTCTATCAAAGGTGCCATGTACACATCCATATTTTTGGCATTGTACGTCCATGGCACAAGTAGTGCAAGCATGAGGTGTCCCTTCTTTAGTGTTAGCCATGGTGGGATATTGTAATTCACCAAGACTATGAGCCATGTCAACCAAGATGTCGAGCGTAACCTGAAAGGATTCACGCCATCCATGGCGATGAGCCTAAGATGTAAGTTGCGTGGCTCCCTCACAAAGTCCGGCCACTGATTGTTTATGTGCTTCCAAGCTACACAATCTGTGGGAATCCTCAATGTGTCATCAGTGGACCGATGAGATGCATGCGATGTCATCAACTCTGCTATTTGCATCGGAACATGTGCTGTATTCTTGCAATGATGGGAAAGTGTCTCAAGGCCTTTATCAATATCTGCTCACCCTGTAAGTCATCTCTATACTGTTGTTCCCCACACTTCGGACAACTAGCCAAATCTCCATGCTGACGATGAAAGACAATACAGTCATTACGGCAAGCATGGATGGTATCATAATCCATACCCACCATTGTTAGCATCTTCTTCGCTTCATCTCTTGATGCAGGCATGGTATTTGGTGCGGGCAACATCCTCTGGAGCAACCTATCACAATTCAAACATACATAGGCTTCGAATAATGATAATTCAGTACACTAATCTTACAGCTTAGAATACCTGTAAGACATTGAGCAAGCTTAGAATCCTAGAACCTAACATTGAGAAAACATTTACAGACTCATGCATTGTTTAAATTAGAGTGACAAAAGTCTGTATCTGTTTGCTTAATAGTACGCTATTAAAGCTTCACGTGGGAGAAAAGAGAGGAGGGAAGAGAGGAAAAGAGAGGAGAAGAGAGGAGGAAAGAGAGGAGAAGAGAGGAGGAAAGAGAGGAGAAAAGAGAGGAGAAAAAGGAGAAAAGAGACGAGATAAGAGAGAAAGAGAGAGGAGATAAGAGAGAAAAAGAGAGAAAGTGAAAATAGAAAAAGTGGAGATAAAAGAGAGAAAAAGTGGGGATACAAAGGCTTTGAATAATGATGATTCTCAAACATACATGATGATTCTCAAAACAAACAATATCCAAATAATGAGTCAAATTAATATAGGAGCTAACCTCATTAAGGCCGAGACAGTTGTATCTGACCACCCATACTTTCGGGGGGGTCACTATGTATAAACCCTCTATATCATGTGCGTTCAAGGCCTATTTCTAAAATCCCTTATCTATAAATTTTTCATTTAATAAAATGTACCCCTTTTCTATACAAATCTGTAAATTTTTTCCAAAACTATTTTAAATAGTCCCTTATGTATATTTATTTCTATAAATTTTAGAAATAAAAAATATCCTTCTGTTGAACTCACGTGATAGGATTACATATGATGAGTGACCCCCCCGAGCCCATACTTTGCTTGCAGATTCAAGATTGAGAGACAAGCCCGTAGTTTAGACATCCTAGCACCCTCATACAATTGTGTTGATTACAAATCTCACATTTTGACCTCAGACTCTGACATCACGTGTACATGTGATGTAGTGGCCCTCAAAATAGAATCCATCATGTCTACCATACCCTCGTCATCATCTCCTAGACTATAGTCTTGCTCAAAGTGTGAAGGTATATGTGCACCCTCGTCACCCTCCTCATCCTATTTCATGATTTCGTGTAAATATAAGATCTTGTCTCAAGGTTTTGTGTAATAATGGTATCCAATATTAACCACGAACTCAAATACCATTGACTTACTGATGATCCATCATCATGTGCAACACCAACGGTGGGTACTGGTTCGGGCTCCTCCCCATACATCTGCAAGTGGCGCATGATAATACAATGTTGATGTCGTACTTCTCGCTTGCAATGAGTGCAATGACAATACAACCTCTCCGTAAGCCACTCTATGCTCCCGGGCATTGGTGCATTATCTGACGAGCTTCCACTCGTCCCTTCCATCTGCACACTTCTAAAATCACAACATGAGCTGCATGGAAATCTATTAAGATCCAAAAAATAGCCACCCATGAGCTCCTTTTCTCTCTTCTCACAATAAGTGTCCTGCATTGTCGCTATATAGTGATGCTTTGCTCTATTCTGTCGCTGTATAGTAACAATTTTTGGATATAAGTGTCGCTACATAGTGACTAAATAGCATCGCTATATAGTGACGCTAGGGGCTTAAACCCGAAATCCAACGCGATGCTTTCTTTAGCATCTCGATTGCAAGAAAAGTAAAAATTTGTCCTCCTACCTTAGATTCGATGACCTCGCTTTTCTCCTCTCTATTCTCCACTCCTCACCCCTACTGAGCCTCTCTCCTAACACTTGTGCTCCCTCTCCACCCTTCTCCCTCTTTGCTTGTGTGAAAAGAAGTTTTTCAAGAAAGTGAGCTTTTTTAAGCAATGTAGGTTCGTTTTTTGTTAGATTTTGTTTTGTAAGTATTGAAGCATGTTTCTCCTTGTATTGCTAAGGCTATGTGCTAGTTTTCATGCTTGATTTTCAGAGGTTGACAAAAAACTAGATTTTGTGAAAGAAAAAAGACTCACCTCTTCTCTTTTTGGTATTTCTCTTCCTCCTCTTTGTCCTTGTTTGTAGGCTTATGCTTTCTCCTTGTTTGTAAGCTTATGCTTGTTTCCTCAATCCAATCCCTTTGAGAAGTTGCTTCTCTAAACTCCTCCTTCCTCTAACTAGTTATTTAAAAAATGATATGTTTCCTCTCTTTTGTAAGGCCAGTCCACAAAACACCGAGCGAGATTATTCCAGGTAAGAAAGTGCTTCCTCTTTTTTCGTTTTGTTATTTTTGTTATTTGCATTTGTAGGCTGCAGTGATGGGCATAGGAACCTTCTCTTCCCCTCTTTTCCCCTATTTCCTCTTCTTTCCCTCTCTTCCCCTCTCTTTCTCTTCTTTTTCCCTCTTCTTTTTCCTCTCTTTCAATCTCTTTTTCCCTCTTCTTTTTCCCCCTATTTCAATCTCTTTTTCCCTCCTTTCCTTCTCTTCTTTTTCCTCTCTTTCAATCTCTTTTCCCTTCTTCTTTTTTCCCCTTTCAATCTCTTTTTCTCTCCTTTCCTTCTCTTCTTTTTCCCCTCTTTCAATCTCTTTTCCCCTCTTCCTTCTCTTATGTTTATGCTCTTTTCCCCTCTTTCATTCCCTCTTTCAATCTCTTTTCCCCTCTTCTAATCTCTTTTTCCCTCTTTGCCTATGTTTATTCTCATTTCCTTCTGTTCTTTTTCCCCTCTTTCAATCTCTTTTTCCCTCTTCCTTCTCTTATGTTTATGCTCTTTTCCCCTCTTTCATCCCCTCTTTCAATCTCTTTTCCCCTCTTCCAATCTCTTTGGCCCTCTTTTCCCCTCTTTGCCTATGCTTATGCTTATGCATTCTCTCTTTTTCTTTTATGCTCATATGCTCATGCATAAGCATAAGCATATGCTTTCTTTCCTTTTCCCTTATGCTTATGATCTTTTTACCTCTTCCTTTTCTTATGCTTATGCTTATGCATGAGCATATATGTCTCCTTCTCCTTCTACTTCTCCTCTTTTCCTCTTTTCCTCTCTCTTTCCCCCCCTCTTTCCCCTCTTTCAATCTCTTTTCATAAGCATATGTATTTGCCTATGCTTAAGCTTTCTCTCTTTTTCATTTATGCTCATATGTTCATGCATAAGCATAAGCATATGCTTTCTTTCCTTATCTCTTATGCTTATGCTCTTTTCCCCTCTTCCTTCTCTTATGCTTTTGCTTATGCATGAGCATATGTCTCCTTCTCCTTCTCCTTCTCTTATGCTTATGCTTATGCTTATGCATGTCCTCCTTCTCCTTCTCCTTTTCTTCTCTTCTTTTTTCCTCTCTTTTTCTCTCCTTTTCATAAGCATATGCCTATGCCTATGCCTATGCTTATGCTTATGCCTTATGCATAAGCATAAGCATATGCTTTCTCAATGTATCCTCATATGCTTTGTCAATGTATTCTCATATGATTTCTCTATGTATTCTCTTGTTTTTTATTTTTGTTTTCGTGTTTGTGTCTATGTTAGACATGGGATCACGTCGCATGTTTGACGAGTAAGGAAACCCTCGCAGGAGGAGACATCATGATCTCTATTCTCTAGAGGACTTTGATTCCCCTCTGAGTAGAGATGAGGAGAGAGGGAATAGCTAGAGAGCACACCACAAATGACTAATTGTACATTAGATTTAGTTGAAAGAATAGAATATATATAAACCCATTTAGGGTTAGGAGATCTAACCCTTTCCTTTATAGCACTCTATAAGGTTAGTGCTATGAACATATGATGATGGTGCTATGCACACATGATCACATGATGTTGAGCATGAACTCTCAACACCTTCCTTAAGATCAACATCATGAAGTAGGCCTTCCCTCAAGATGATGATTCTGGGGAATCGAAGAAGGACTAAGCATTACATTTCATCATACCCCTTTAATGGGAATGTCCTTCCTCTGCATCAAACCAAGAGCTAGTCGGTGTTTCTCCAATAGCTCTTTACTGAGTGGTTTGGTAAAGATATCTACAACATTCACTTTGCTATCACAATGTTGCAGTGTGATGTCACCAAGTAACACTCTTCCTCTAATGAAGTGCTCTCTGACATCAATGTGCTTTGTCCTGGAGTGATATACTAGATTCTTGGCCAATGCTTGAGCCGATTAATTATCACAGTATATTGTTGTTGGCTTTGACTCATCAAAGTAATCTGTTTCTGACAATAGTCTTTTGAGCCATATAGGCTCACATGCACCTGTAGTGAGTGCCCTATATTCTGCTTCAGTCGAAGACAAATAAATAGTTGGCTATTTGTTTGAACCATGATATAGCACCTTGACCAAGCAAAAATGCATATCCTTGTGTCGATCTCCTAGTCTCATGATCTCTGGCATAGTCATTGTCATAGTATCCATGCAACCGTGGATGACTTCCTATGTATTCTATCCCAAACTGTCTTGTACCTCTGATGTATCTCAAGACTTTTTTGGTTGCATTCCAATGAGACTGTTTTGGATTTGCCATAAACTGTGCTAGTGAGCTTACTGCATAATAAATATCTGGCCAAGTGATAGTCAGATATATAAGAGATCCGATGAGCTACCTGTAGTATTTGTCATTGATTGTAGGCTTTTTTGAATCTTTAGTTTTTCAAACTTTGTTCCATGGGGAGTGGCTGCAATCTTGCAATTTGCCATATGAAACTTCTTCAGGAGACTGTCAACATACTTGAGTTGACTCATGAATGTGCTATCTGAATCTCTGTAGAACTCAATTCCAAGACAATAGTACATAAGTCCAAGATCTTTCATGTCGAACTGTGCAGATAAGTCTTGTTTCAGTTTTCTGATGAAGCTATCCTTCCTTCCTGTCACAATCAGATCATCTACATGCAAAAGTGCAATAGTAATGTCTTTCCCTTGAACGTTGTAGTAGAGAGTATGATCTGCATTGGACTTCATATATCCCAGATTAGCAAAATACTCGTCAATTCTGCTGTACCAACTTTTGGGTGCTTGCTTTAAGCCATAGAGGCTTTTCTTGAGATGGCAAACCTTATTCTGCTTTCTTGGTTCAACATAACCTACTGGTTGTTGCATGTAGACTTCCTCATCTAGATAACCATTGAGAAATGCATTCTTGACATCGAGTTGGTACACATTCCATCTACTGAGTGTCACTAGTGATATCAAGAACCGTATGGAATCCATCTTTGCTACTGGAGCATAAGTCTCATCATAGTGTTGACCATATTACTGTGCAAATCCTTTTGTAACTAGTTTGGCTTTGTATCTTTGAATACTTCCATCTAGATTATACTTCACTTTGTGCACGTGTGACATCAATACCACTCTATTACTCCCTAAATTTCAAAAACCCATGTTTCACTATTAGGGAGGGTGCCTCCTTGCTTGCCATGTGGCACCATTTTCTCACCATGCTCTCCCAGTCACCTCCACTCTGGCTCCTCTTGCCACATGGCAACTCTTCCTTAAGAAATAGACCAGAAAGCTATAGCCTTATGCATAATCTTTCCTAGTATGCTAAAGACATTTCATCTCATGAAGATGATGCAAGTATACTCTTGATATGTATACTCTAAAAGCTCATCTCATCTCTTGTTTTTCTCTTGGCACAATGGTATTTAAGCTCGTCTCTTCCCCTCTCCATGTTCTCTCATCTCTCCTAGCTATCTCACCACTGCCTTGTCTCTCGTCTCTTTCAATTCCCATCATAGGATCACATCCCCTTACCCTCTCTCTAGTCTTTCTCCCTTCATGACCTTCACCCCCTCCTTACAACATTGCCCCCTCACCTTTGCTCCACATTGCCCTCCCTCTCCATGTAGCTAACCCCTTAACCCCCTTGCCTCCACTCTCTTTATGGCTTCTTTCAAACCTCCCCTCTCCCCTCCCCTCCCCTCTCCTTCTGGCGAATCTCTCACATCCTCTCCTCATGGCACCTCCCTTAACCCCTCACTACCTCTCCTTGTGCAATTGCTCTCTTATGCCCCCAACATTCTTATTTTTCCCTCGCACAATGGTACTTAAGCCCTTCTCTTCCCCTCCCTACTTTTTCTCATCTCTTCCTAGCTATCTCACCACTCCCTTCTCTCTCTCTCTCATAGCTTCATGTACCCTTATCCTCCCTGTACTCTTTATACCTTCATGACCTTCACCCCCTCCTTGAAGCATTTGCTCTCTTGGCCCCCTCAACTTTGCTCCACCTTGCCCTCCCTTCTCCTTGCAAAGTTCTACTTCCTCAACCCTCTCGTCTACACTCTTGTTGTGGCTTCTCCCACACCTCCCCTCTCCTCGTGGGCTAATGCCCCCACCCCTCACCTCCCATCTCCTTCTCCCTCCCATCTCCTCATGGCACGACTATTCCCTCAATTCCTCATCTTTGCTCACCACCCCCTCCTCATGGGCTACAATCTTTTACCCCCTAACCTTCACTCCACCTTGCCCTCCCGCTTATGGATGCTTCATCAACCCCCTCACCTCTGATTTGAAAGATTCTCTCTCACCCACCTCACCTTTGCTCCACCTTCACTCTTGTTATAGTTGCTCCTTAGCCCTTCACCTCCATGCACCACCTCCTCCCCTAGAGCTAATCTTTTAGCCCATATCACCGTCACATAATGTTAAATGAAGTGTTTTAGAAAAGGTCATGGTCTCTACCATGCTTGCCAAATCCATTCCTACATGACCTTGATATGACTTCTGTCAACTTAACAAATGCATATTCCATTTGCGGATTATACTCACTCCCAATGACCTTTGTTGACATACAATGTTGCTTCATCCTCTTTTTGAAGCTCGTGCAAACTACATGAGGAACAACCAAATGTCCCAATCTAATGCAATTGCATCTAATCACATCTATTATTGACAATCCCTTAATATTAAAAAGAAATAATAATTTTCCATGGAACATGTGGATTGTAACCTCAAAAACATTTGATTAGTGCCAAGAACGTCGACGACAAAGTATCAATGGTGATTATTATTTTGCAACTAGGCTTCTCAACTATCAAACTTAAAAGGCATCCTTTCGATGTTTCATATTAGATATCAAGCCTATACAATGTTGAGTGCTTTGGTAGAGCATTTTAGATCTAAAAATTAGTATAGCATTCAGATACATACCTTAATGGTTTAAAATGATGTTTCACTATTAAAGATCAAGCCTTAATAATGTGAGTTCTTTGGTAGAGCATTTAGATCCAAAACTTGGTATAGCATTCATATCCATACCTTAGTGGTTTAAATGAATGGTAATTGCAATGCATTACCTTGCTTTAAAAATGTCCATTTTTTTGTCCAAGGATGGTGCTATGGAGATACTCAAACTACCTAAAAAGGGAGAGTTAAATTTACCATTTTGTGAGTGTGATAAATTGTGGCAAAGCCATGGTGGAACAGGAAGAAACCTAATAAGAGTTCTGTAAGAGTTGTTTGACCTTTTTTTAAGCTTCCTTAGTAGGTTGATGTAGGAAACCTCATTGTCTTGGAAATGCGTTGCATCCCAATTGTTGTTTTTACGCATCTTTGTTTGGAATCTATTAAGTCTTATCTCGACACACCACTTCAAAGTTGGCAGAAAAATCATAGCAAGTATGGAATTAACACCACTTCCCCGTTGGGAGATAGATCATAGCAAGTATGGAATGCATTTATCATGTTGTGCCTCAATGTTCTCAGTCTGCATTGGAGATTTCAAAAACATCAAGTGATATAGCAATCTTTTGTCCATATGAACAAATGTGTCATGGGTCTCTAGCATTGCAAACTTAATAGCCCAAAACCCATGAAATCTATTGAATATTTGACGTTTGTTCTCTCCTCCTTTGAAAATGCAAGCATACAATCTCCCATCAATACTTCATGATTGATGTGTAGTCTCCAAACATGATGGGATTAAAAACTTGAAAAAAAGTCAAATCTACTAATCAAGGGTCTATCTAAAGTAGATTCATGAGGATTTACATTCAAGGCCCAACTTTTCATTGCAACTTACTACCCAACATAAAATTATAGGGTTTCTCTTGACAACTTTTGCATCGTGTACGAATTGCTAGACAAACCACATAACATCAAGTGTGATCCCTTCTAACCCTTTTTCTTTTCTTGCCAACAATTGTTCAATATATCCTAAAAGTTGATGAAGTAAGCTCCCCTCTAGCAACATATTATGTAGATGCCAACATCAATTTATAGGCAACTTAGAAAGAAAGGGACTTGACATTTTACAAAAAGACATTATATTTTTTCATGTAGATTTTCACTTCCATTGTATGAGATGGAAGAACATTGTGATTACAAATGTAAGTTCAAAGCAGCTCAAGAGCTTGCTAGATCTAGCATTTTTCTTAATGATAGATTTTGTATATCAAAGGATATCTCATTGCTTGCTATATAAAGCCCACCATGGGAGGTGTTGGTATGGATGGGGGCACAAAAAAGGAGGAAGAGGAGGAGGAAGGATCGATGGAGGGTTTGGTATGGTCAAAGAGGGAGCTGAAGAGGAGGCAGGAGGAGGAGGAGGAAAGGGCATGTTCACATTTGGCAAGGCCTCCAGAAAGCATGAGCATCACGCTTAAGCAAGGGAGCATGATTAGAATGGGAGGAGCATTAGTGGAGTGTTGAGCAAGGTAGTTGCATGTTGATGAAGGCCTCCACCACTATGCAACCCTTCTCTCCCTTGCAAGCATTCCTCCTTGCAATGCATGGCCACTCCAACTTTTGCCACATGGCAATCTGAACCTCCTCTCCTATGACATGTGGGAGTCTCAACCTCCTCTCTCCTTAATATATATAGAGATAGAGATAGAAATAGAGAATGAATTGGAATTAATAACAATTTCATCTCCCATAGCATATTCCTTACTCTACTACTATCTACTTGAGATTGCTTTCAAGGCTCATTCATATAGCCTTGCAAGTCCAAGCTAAGTTGTTTAACATGCTCCTTTTGAAGCATTATTATTGTCGTTCTTTCCAAATTATAAACCAAATTGGGATCTAGACATATGTCTTGGATTACTTGGTCCTCTTCCTTGCCTCATCCCCCAATTTGCTCCTCTTGCATCGCTTCCTCTCGCTTATGTTATTCTTAGAGCTCGTAGCTACTTTCTATCAGCAATGTTCCTATAGTGGGTCATCGTTGCTCCCAAATTCTAGTCATTAAGATTGCTTGATGCACAACAAGACAAAGCAAATATAGACGTGCTTGAAAAAAAAAAATAGCGAGCGCATCTATAGGCACAGCTAGAATAGTGACGCATCTGTAGGTGCATCTATTAACGCATTGGCACTATGAATTAGATGCGGATTTAGACATCTTTATAAATACAAAACAGAGAATGCAAACAGTGAGGTTTTGGTGCAGGTTGATAAATGTGCATCAGTGCTTTCCAAACATTGCCCATGATTACCAAAGCACATAATTTTAATAAAAATATCAATGCTTTTTGGCAAACCCACATATACAAAAATTAAGTGAGATGAGGAGAATGAGACAATATGTAAAATAATTTTGCCAATATCAATGATGGGCTACGGTTCTCAATCTCATCCTCAATGAGATCAACCCTTGCCAAACTATCTACTTCAAAATCCAAACCAGTGTTGAGATCTACAAATACATTCAACCCACTACTACTTGTGCTACTCGTGCTCATCGAAATTAGCATCACCAATGGTAGGCTCGTCCTCATGGGTAATGGCCTCAATATTTGTATCTCCTATCTCATGATCATCCTCCTCTCTCGTATCACGGTCATCATCACCTCCATGGCCATGATCATCCTCCATACGCTCCATATTAGTAAATGTACTATACATCACTTTCGAATGTGGCGTAATAGGTATGACATGCCACCACCTATTATTATCCACCATTGGTTAATAGAAAACCTAATTCAAACACAAATACAATCATCTTATTTTCCTTGCATCGAAGGTATCAAATATTTAAAAGTGAGTATTTTTATATGTGTGTGCAATACCTATTCAGATTGTTGCGGTAGTACTAGTGTGTTCTTATTTTGCCAAAACTTTATGGAGTCAATAATTACAAAGTCACTTGCATGGCGTTTGATTGTTGCATTAGGGCCTCTTTCCACCACATCCTTAAACCACTTGACATCCAAAACATACACAAAGAAGCATCGAAAGTCAAGCTTAATAATATCTTGGATTATGCTGCAATAATCATGCATGGCTCCATTGGCTCCCTCAAAGCTCAAACCCTTACTGGCTCATGCCAAGTGGTGGAGTCATCGTGCCGTCCCAAATTCTCATCCAATCTCTTGGAGTGAGTGACTGTGGAGGGACTTCATTCCAAGGGGCGACATATCTAGGATGATCAGGTGGGAGAAATCGATGGTGATTCTCATAGATGACCTTATTCAATGCATCTACCCATGAGGCAACTAGTGAAGGACCACAAACAGGACATGCATGGTAACCCGAAGTAGTGAGAAGTGAACAATAGACACAATTAAGAGTTCAAGGTGGGTTCAAGGTGCCACATCGATTGTCTACTCATAATTAAAAGTTCAATGCTTACTTGAACACTCGCCATAGCCTAGGACGTCACGCATTTTCCACATCAAGACTGCTTTGCAGATGAAGTCTCGTGATGAGGAAGGCCTGCTCACATCATGCACCGCGATACCTCTCCAAAGTATCTCTAGCTCATCAATCAAAGGCTCTAGGCACATCCAAAGTTTTGAGATCTACTCTATATCTTGCCTCTTGACAAGTAGAACACTCTCTTGCATCCTTATGTGGTCCATGAAATAGAACGCAATCATTGATGCATGTATGGATGTGCTTCTAATCTAATCCTCCAAGAGAGGTCACATGCTGCCTTGCCATATCTCTTAAGGTCAGTAATTTATTCTCCCTTGGAAGCATTTTACACAATAGCCTACACGTGAAGACCATAAATGAGAAAAAGCATTCGAATAATTGACCCACTAGCATAATTCTCCATGTTTGCAAAATAGACTTTAATGCTTACTTGAGTAATGCATTCAAACTTGCATTGCTCCATAGATGGTTTGCAAGTTTAGTAACTCAAGGGAGGCATGTAGAATAGAGAATGTGCACCCCTCAAATAGTGGAGTTGATGCTGCAGTAAAAAGATCGTCCGGCTCCATGCTATCATTCCTACTAGAGGATTGATGGACATATAAATCCTGTACCATATCATCAAACCCCTCCTTCTCCATGGCCTCATGAGGTAATGGTGGAGGGCTACTATCACCATCACTCCATGCATCCGTAATAGTCCCTTCTGAAGATTCCACTTCATATCGCTGATGCTTCGCCTCCTCATGATGAGCATAGGGCAACATATGCGGATGTCGCATTGCATCCTGTATAAAATTAAAAAAGAATCATATATCAAATACATGAACACCCATAGGTATCTCAATCAACCTTAATTTTTTAACACTTACCATGTTTACAGTCGCATCCCATTCTCCATACTTTGAGACGTGATTGAGTGTAACTCTACATGCACGATACATGTTTCCTCAACATCAATCACACATACATTTGATTTTTTGCTCCAACCACATTTTGCGATGGTGGATACGGAGGGATTCATCCTCACTAGAGCTATTTGTTGAAGATGAAGACATCCTACAGATAAACAACCCAAAAAATGTATTCTTACATGAGTTGTAAATGTCAGAACTCTGCGTAGCATCTAAAAGCACGTCTAACACCACGTTTATACTATGGAATGCATCTATAAGTGTGCTTTTAGATGCGTGTTTAGATGCGCTTTTAGATGCGTAGACTGCGAGCTGATTTTCAAATCTACTTTTAGCATGCTTGCTTTCCTTCACATACTTTTAGTATTGCATGGCTTGCTTTCCTATTAACAGACACAACTCCGGGCATCCACACTTATCTCTAAGCACCCACACTCATCTCCAAGCTTACAGAGTCATCCCCAAGCATACACCCCAAGCATACAAGAGAAGAGGGTGAACAAGGAAGAGAAGAAAGAGAAGCAGCTTTGAAGAAGGACAAGAAGCTTCCATACCTCTATCCAAGGTAAGTCTCTTGGCGGTTGGTCTTCTTTGGAAGTTGCTCTCTTTGGATTCATCCTTTGTCGTATGTAGGGAAGGGATGTTTTTGGTACTAGTGTTGTTCTTTTTGGGGTCGGACGCATGTCCTTTTTAGCTTCTTTTAAAAAGTTGTCTGTCGAAGTGCATCCATAGATGCATCAAACGGTGTGTCTATCCAAGGTAAGTCTCTTGGCGGTTGGTCTTCTTTGAAAGTTGCTCTCTTTGGATTTTTCATTTGTCGTATGTAGGGAAGGGATGTTTTTGGTACTAGTGTTGTTCTTTTTGGGGTTGAGCACATGTCCTTTTCAGCTTCTTTTAAAAAGTCATCTGTCAGAGCGCATCTATAGATGCGTCAAATAGTGCATCTAATATTTGGAAAAATAGACAGCCCCGCTTGTAGACGTGCTGTTAGACATGTCTATAGACATGTTACGACCGTTTTCTTATGGTTTCTTGTGTGTTCTTTCCTTTCCCCTTCCCCTTCCTTTTCCTTCTCTTTCCCTTCCCCTTCCTCTTCTCTTTCCCTTAAGCATTCGTGAGGAAATAAGGGATTGCATGAATGATGGAAATAAGTGATTGCATGAGGGCGGGTCCAAGAAAGAGGAAAATTGGACTGAAGCATGAGGGCAGGATAAAGAAAGAGGGCATGCATGATGGAGCATTATTTTTCAGTCTTTTTTCTCCTCTTTGTTCCTCTCTTTTCCCCTCTCTTTTCCCCTCTCCTTTCCTCTATTTTCACCTCTATTTCCTTCTCTTTTTTCCTCTCTTTTTCTCTCTTATCTCCTCTCTTTTTCTCTTTTTTCTCCTCTCTTTTCGTCTCTTTTCCTCTCTTATCTCCTCTCTTTTTCTCCTCTCTTTTCGTCTCTTTTGCTCTCTTATCTCCTCTCTTTTTCTCTCTTTTTTCTCAGCTCTTTTTTCCTCTCTTTTCTCATCTCTTTCCTTCTCTCTTTTTCTTTCTTTTATCCTCACTTTTTCTCTCTTTTTCCTTCTCTCTTTTATCCTCTCTTTCCTTCTCTCTTTTCGTCTCTTTTCCTCTCTTTTCTCCTCTCTTTTTCTCTCTTTTTTCTCCTCTCTTTTCCTCTCTTTTCCTCTCTTTTCTCCTCTCTTTCCTTCTCTCTTTTTCTCTCTTTTATCCTCACTTTTTCTCTCTTTTTCCTTCTCTCTTTTATCCTCTCTTTTTGTCTCTTTTCCTCTCTTTTGTTCTCTCTTTTTCTCTCTTATCTCCTCTCTTTTTCTCTCTTTTTTCTCCTCTCTTTTCCTCTATTTTCCTCTCTTTTCTCCTCTCTTTCCTTCTCTCTTTTTCTCTCTTTTATCCTCACTTTTTCTCTTTTCACTTTCTCTCTTTTTCTCTCTTTTCGTCTCTTTTCTCAACAAGACAAAGCAACTATAGACGCACTTGATAGATGCGCAAAATAGTGGGTGCATCTATAGGCATTGCTAGAATAGTGAAAATACAGGCGTGTCTAGTAGCGCATCTAATAGCGCGTCTATTATTGTGTTTGCACTGTGAATTAGACGCGGATCTAGATGCAAAATAGAGAATATAGAAAGTGAGATTTTGGTGCAGGTTGATAAATGTATATCACTACTTTCCAAACATTGCCCACGATTACCAAAGCACATGACAGTCTTTGTTATGAAATTTCCCTTTCCCCTTTCTTTTCCTTCTCTTTCCCTTTCCCTTCCCATTCCCCTTCTAGTTCCCCTTCTAAGAAAAGGATTGCATATTGAATGATGGAAATGAGTGATTGCATGAATGATGGAAAGGGATTGCATGAATGAAGAAAGGTGTTGCATGAATAATGAAAAGGGATTGCATGATTGAAGAAAGGGATTGCATGAATGATGGAAAGGGATTGCATTCTCTTTTTCTCTCCTTTCTCCTCTCTTTCCTTCTTTTTTCTCCTCTCTTTTTCTCTCTTATTTCCTTTCTTTTTTCTCCTCTCTTTTCCTCTCTTTTCATCTCTTTTCTCATCTCTTTCCTTCTCTCTATTTTCCTCTCTTTTCTCCTCTCTTTCTTTCTCTCTTTTTCTCTCTTTTATCCCCACTTTTTCTCTTTTTACTTTCTCTCTTTTTCTCTCTTATCTCCTCTCTTTTTCTCTTTTATCTCCTCTCTTTTTCTCTATTTTTTCTCCTCTCTTTTTCTCTCTTTTTCTCCTCTCTTTTCCTCTCCTTTCTCCTCTCTTTCCTTCTCTTTTCTCCTCTCTTTTCCTCTCTTATTTCCTTTTTTTTTTCTCCTCTCTTTTCCTCTCTTTTCTCCTCTCTTTCCTTCTCTCTTTTTCTCTCTTTTATCCCCACTTTTTCTCTTTTCACTTTCTCTCTTTTTCTCTTTTCTCCTCTCCTTTTCTCTTATCTTCTCTCTTTTTGTCTATTTTTTCTCCTCTCTTTTTCTCTCTTTTTCTCCTCTCTTTTCCTCTCCTTTCTCCTCTCTTTCCTTCTCTTTTCTCTTATCTTTTTCTCTCTTATCTCCTTTCTTTTTTCTCCTCTCTTTTCCTCTCTTTTTGTCTCTTTCCTTCTCTCTTTTTCTCCACGTGAAGCTTTAATAGCTTGACATTGAGCAAGCAGATATAGACCACTGTCACTCTAGTTCAAAGAATGCAGGAGTCTGTAAATGCTTGCTCAATGTCAGGCTGCCAATCTATTTTTTCTTTTGCATCTCGTGACGAGGGCATGCTCGATGGTAATCGTCTTCTTTTCTTTTCTTCAGTTCATTATGTGGTCAGGAAGCTCTTTAGCCTCACCTGATCTTTGGGGTGCCATCTTTCGAGAGTTATATAATATTTTGGGGCACCCTCCCACTCCTACGGAGTTATACACACACATGACGGGTACTCTAAAGTACACTCCCCAGGAGTCAGCAGTATAGACTCCAAACCACCCCAACCCCACACCAGCTGAGATTACCCTAGTGGAGTCGAGATAGCCCAACTGGCTACAGAGCCAAGCCCCTTCTCCCCCCCTATGGTCAGGCGGTTCTCATGCCTCGTAGAGCCATCGACGTACTCCCATGCCATCAAGAGTCGGTTCTCTAGCTACGAGTGGCTAGCGTACTCTCGTGTAGTCGAGAGTCACTTCTGCAGCTATGAGTGGCCATCATACTAGCTCAACACGACAGGGTAGCATGTGTAGTAGCAGGGAGAGCGGTGGGGGATGCATGGCATAATGCTTTGGGGGGGGTAGTGGTGGGGATGGGGATGATTCAGATGATGGAGACGTGCTAGAGGGTAATGGTACGATCTTCTATGACATCACTCAAACAAGAGGCATCTTGATGGATGCATGGGGAAAGGACATCATGGCCGTCATGCACTCTGTAATTGCTAACAAGTATAGAGATTGTTTTACTCACTACAAAGACCATCCAAAAAAGTTGGCTAATGAGGCCCTCGCTATTGTTTGCTCTAGGTATCCCAATCCCCCCAATGTTCAGTTCATCGATAAATGGGGCAAGTCAAAGATTGTTATGATACTTGGCAATAAAAGATCTTCACTTAAGAGGCAGGCACTAGCTGAGATTGCCAGGAGAGAGGGAGGTCAACCACCAAGGGGCCAGCCCCACACTACTCACAAGCATGAGTGGAACAAAGTAATGAAGGCAGTGAAAGCAGACCCTAGTCTACAGCATGCAGAGGCATGAAGGATCCAAATGGAGCAATATGGAAACATGCATTTTGAAGCAGGGGGTTTTGAATCATGGGAGGCCCAATTTTAAGTATCGATCTCAAATTATATTGTTTATGTAGTTTTTTAGGAGGTTATTTCTTTCTACTAACCCCTCCGCAAATTGTGTCAGCTTGTAGCTTGATATCATGGGGACAGATACCCTACTCTTATTGAGACAGCCTACCACTGCCACCATCGTAGAGGAGATACATGGAGGCACTTCTATCATGACGTGTTGATTACTAAGGAGTAGTATATCCAGGCTACTGGAGTGCCCTTGCATGCGCGCAAGTATTTTAAAGTAATTAAATAATGTCAATATTGTAAATAAAGATTTTATTTTTCATACATTGATACATGTCCCTCATTTACAAGGTCTTATGGCTGACCAGGAGGAAGAAGATGAGGAAGAAAGGAGTGAAGAAGGGAGCCAAAAAGGGAGCGAGGACGCAAAGAACTTAGATTAGTTGTAGTAGTGATAGCTACTCTTTTTTGTACTTGAAGCCATTGGCTTGGCTTCGTGCCTCTCTTGTATATACACTCTTATTTTTTATACTTGAAGCCACAGGATGTGGTTTGGCTTCGTGCTATATGTACATACAAGCACGATCACCACATTTTATTCATTTTATCCTTGAACAAAAAATCAAGGAATATTCATGCTCATTTGTGCTTAGGTTGCATCTCCCTTTAAATAAAACAGACCATCATAGAGGTTCTCTATTGCCTAAAGCTAGTGGCAACCTCTTGTTTGCTTCTTGATAATAGTTTCTTCCCTCCTCCTCTCAATAACGGTAAAGATATGATGGGGATGGAAGCTTCTTACACCCAAGGCTAGCGGTAGTCTCCCATTTAGTTACATACTCCATCACTATCACTGCTCTCACTATCAGCTCCACCCTCTTCACCATCGAAAACTACCCATCCTTGTCTGACCACAGCTTCTTCTACACTTTGTACCACACCATTGAGTACATTGCTTGCCTGAGGGGCATGTGGTGATTCAACCATAGTTGAATCCCAACACGTTGGAGCTAGCCATTTCCCCGTTCCTATACATTTAACTTTTCCATGCTAAAGTATAACATTCCTCTCGCTCCAATTTACACCCACAGCAAGATACATGATTCAACAATATTCAAAGAGTGATCTTGCAGCCAAAAACAATGTGATGCTGACAATAGCTGAAAGGGAAATCATATGTAGCCATAGCTTTGAAAGAGAAGCAATAACGTAAAAGATCCTGCTATGATCACACAAACTTTACGTAGTCTAGACTGGTTGCAAGAAATCTTATAGTGCACATGTTCCACATTTTGGGCACTTCGAGTCGGTTTGAGAGAGCCTAAAAAAATTAGCCACTTAGAGACAACATTGCAGTAACGTAAAAGATCCTACCATGATCACACAAACTTTAGGTAGTGAAGCCAAGTCTAGACCTTTTCATAACTAGTTGCAAGAAATCTTCAGTGCACACCATCCACATTTTGGGCACTTCATGTCGGTTCAAGAGAGCCTAATAAACATCAGGCACTTGGCTCAAGGTGCAACATCAGAGATGACACTTGCGACCTCAGAGACCTTACCTATGTTGCGGTACTCTTAGCCTCACCAGGCCATCAAGCTCTTGAAAACTGATGTTTTCCTGTGCCAACATGCAACTTGACTTCTTGGATCTGAATTACACTAGGAGAATCTCTGAGGCGATGATACATATTGCAACACTTAGGACTAACACGGCTTCGACGGAGTCTAGCCTAGCCTTCTCGATGCTCGATATGGAGATCTCTTTTAAAGATATCCACCTATTTCACATGCCCATGTAAGATATATTCATTAATCATTATTCAGCTTAAATTGAAGAAAATGCAATCAATGCAATTTGATAGTAAGCATACCTCGCATTACCAGCATTTCTAACATCTTCTTGTAAGCACCCTTTTACTGTAATTGGGAGGATGAACTATCAAAGCAACAAAGAAGTCATGTAAATAATATAACATAATCATAATTACATTAACGCATCACGATTATCGGTACACTAATCCTACAACTTAGAATACCTGTAAGACCTTGTGCCAATCATGGGACTTGAGCCCACTAAGCTTATTATCCTTTGAAGATTCTCCTTTCAAGCAACGCATGTACCCTGTGGTGGATCAAGCTGACCTCCACGTGCGAGATGGTCCACAGAAGGTATCGAGCATGACCTTCATAAACATTTTTCCTCATGTTTGGAGTATCTGCAAGTAGTTTCCACCCCAGTCCACAAACAGGACAAGCATAGTGCCCACTTGGAACAAGTCAGGCTGCACGCGTGCATGCATGTGTTAGTATAAGACATGCATGCAAAAGAGAGTCATAAAAGCATAATCCTATATTATACATGTAAAGACACAACCATGTACCTACGCACTCTCCATATCCTGGGTAGCATGCATGGTCCACATCAAGATACTCTGACCAAAATATCATTGGTATGTCTAGGAGCTCTGGAAATATCAAAGACCTACACTCCTCTCCATAAGATCTGTAACTCCTCTATCAAAGGTGGCATGTACATGTCCATATTTTTGGCCTTGTACTTCCCTGGCACAAGTAGTGCAAGCATAAGGTGTCCCTTCTTTGTTGTTAGCCATGGTGGGATATTGTAATTGACTAAGACTATGGGCCATGTCGACCAAGATGTCGAGCATAATCTGAAAGGATTCACTCTGTCCATGGCGATCCCAAGATGTAAGTTGTGTGGCTCCCTCGCAAAGTCTGGCCATTGATTGTCTATGTGCTTCCAAGCTGCACAATCTATGGGAATCCTCAATGTGTCATCAGTGGACCGATGAGATGCATGCCATGTCATCAACTCCACTATGGATTTGCATCGGAACATGTGCTGTATTCTTGCAATGATGGAAAAGTGTCTAAAGACCTTTATCGGTATCTTCTCACCCTGCAAGTCATCTCTATATCATTGTTCCCGACAGTTCGAACAACTAACCAAATCTCCATGCTCATGACGAAAGAGAATACAGTCATTACGACAAGCATGGATGGTATCATAATCCATACCCACCGTTGTTACCATCTTCTTCGCTTCATCTCTTGATGCGGGCATGGTATTTGGTGGAAGCAACATCTTCTGGAGCAACCTCATTCAGGTCGAGACACTTGTATCTGACCACCCATACTTTGCTTGCAGATTCAATATTGAGAGACAAGCCCATAGTTTAGACATCCTAGCATCCTCATACAACTGTGTTGATTGAAACTCTTGCATATTGACCTCAGACTCGGACATCACGTGTACATGTGATGTAGTGTCCCTAAAAATAGAATACATCATGTCCACCATACACTCGTGACTCATCATCTGGCACATCCAGGAGACTATAGTCTTGCTCAAAGTGTGAAGGTATATGCACACCCTCGCCACCCTCTTCATCCTATCTCAAGATTTCGTGTAAATATAAGATCTTATCTCAAGGTTTCATGTCATAATGGTATGCAATATTAATCATGAACTCAAATAGCATTGACTTACCAATGATCCATCAACATGTGTGATACCAATGGTGGGTACTGGCTCGGGCTCCTGCCCATACATCCGCAAGTGGCGCATGACAATATGACGTTGATGTCGTACTTCTTTCTTGCAATGAGTACAATGACAATACAACCTCTCCGTAAGCCACTTTGTGCACCCAAGTGTTGGCGCATCATCTAATGAGCTTACACTCATCCCTTCCATTTGTACACCTCCAAAATCACAACATGAGCTGCAAGGAAATCTATTAAGATCCAAAAAGTAGCCACCCATGAGCTCCTTTTCTCTCTTCTAACAATAAGTGCCCTAAACCGTCGCTATATAGTGATACTTTGTCTTGTTTCTCGCTATATAGCGATGCTTTTAGGATATAAATGCCGTTATATAGCGACTGACCAGCGTCATTATATAGCGATGCTAGGGGACTAGAGCCTGAAACCCCGCACGATGCCGTCTTTCACATCTCTATTGCAAAAAAAGCAAAAATCTCTCCTCCTACCTTATATTTGACAACCTCGCTTTCCTCCTCTCTATTCCCCCCACTCCTCACCCCTACCCAGCCCCTTTCCTAACACTTGTGCTCCCTCTCCACCCTTCTCCCTCTATGTTTGTGTGAAATGAAGTTTTTCAAGAAGGTGTGTCTCTTTAAGCAATGTAGGTTCATTTTTTGTGAGATTTCATTTTGTGAGTTTTGAAGCATGTTTCTCCTTGTATTGCTAAGCCTATGTGCTAATTTTCATGCTTGATTTTCAGAGGTTAAGGACCAAAAACGAAAATTTGGTGAAAGAAAGAAGACTCACCTCTTCTCTTAAATTTGGTATTTCTCTTCCTCCTCTTTCTCCTTGTTTGTAGGCTTATGCTTGTCTCCTCAATCCAATCCCTTTGAAAAGTTGCTTCTCCAAACTCTTCCTTCCTCTAACTAGTTATCTGAAAAAATGGTATATTTCCTCTTTTTTGTAGGGCCAGTCCCAAAACACCGAGCGGGACTTTTCCAGGTAAGAAAGTGCTTCATCTTTTTTCCTTTTGTTGTTTCTGTTATTTGCATTGGCTTGTAGCTAATGCCTTAAGCACTAGCTATAGTGATGGGTGTAGGAACCCTCTCTTTCCCTCTCTTCTCTTATTCCCTCTTCTTCCCCTCTTTTCCTCTTTCCTTCTCTTATGCTTATGCTTATGCTTTTCCTTCTCTTATGCTTATGCTCTTTTCCCCTCTTCTTTTTCTTCCCTCTCTTCTCTTTTCCCCTCTTCCTTATCTTCTTTTCATAAGCATATGTCTCTTTCTCCTTCTCCTTCTCCTTTTCTTCTCTTCTTTTCCCCTCTCCTTCAATCTCTTTGAGGGGGAAGAAGGGAGCACTCAGGAAGAGATAAGGAGACACCAAAAGTGGTGGAGCAAAAGCTACTCCAGCTTATTCCTCTATCATATATATATGAGTATACATGGGCACTGTACAAGTGGGTGGGCACACTGTTGATACGAGTTGAGAGTGCTCTCAACGGAAGCAAGAACGGAAGAAGGAGAGAGAGCGAGAGAGAGAGACAGAGAGCCACACAAGTTTGGTGGGTGCAGAACCACCCTAATCTTCTTTTTCATTCATTTATATATGTGTTTGAGTATTGTACATAACTGGGGTTAAGGCACAGTGACCTTTAACCCCACACTCTTTTTCTCCTCTTTTCATAAGCATATGTATTTGCCTATGCTTATGCTTATGCATGAGCATATGCTCATATGCTCATGCATAAGCACAAGCATATGCTTTCTCTCTTTTTCTCTTATGCTCATATGCTCATGCATAAGCATAAGCATATGCTTTCTTTCTTTTTCTCTTACGCTCTTTTCCCCTCTTCTTTTTCCCCTCTTTCAATCTCTTTTCTCCTCTTCCCTCTCTTATTCTTATGCTCTTTTTCCCTCTTCCTTATCTTCTTTTCATAAGCATATGCCTATGTCTATGCTTATGCTTATGCATGAGCATATGCTCATATGCTCATGCATAAGCATAAGCATAAGCATATGTCTCCTTCTCCTTCTCCTTTCCTTCTCTTCTTTTCCCCTCTCCTTCAATCTCTTTTTCTCCTCTTTTTCTCCTCTTATGCACTTTTCCCCTCTTCTCCTTTTTTCCTCTTCCTTCTTTTCTTTTCCCCTCTTCTTTTTCCCATCTTTTCAATCTCTTTTTCCCCTCTTCTCTACTAGCTCATGTAAAAGAGAAGATTGCACAAGAGAGCGATTGGGTGAAGTATAACGTGGGGGTGCATGCTTCTGAGTGGGGTCCAAGCCGAAGGGTAATGGATCAAGGGCAACTGAGGAACACACGACACAACCTATGGAATCTCCATAGGTTGTGGAGAGACTGCCACGACTGGTGGAGCCTCAAATATGATTATGTAAAGGACATAATGGATTGTGTGGAGGCATTCGTGGATTGCGAGTACATAATCATTGAAGAGCATGACCGCATATTAGAAGAGGTGGAGGATGAGGTCCCGAGTGACTCGCCTAGCGGTGCGGAGGAGCAAAGTACCTCAGACGATAACGCAGAGTAGTAGACCTATATTGGAGACAAATTTTGTTTAAGCATAATTTTGGAGACATATATTTTTTATATACATAATTTTGGAGACATGCTTTTGGTCTCTTTTTTTATATATATATGAAAATCTTCTTGGATTCCACTTTTCTTTCATAAATATTTGTCATTTCAAAACTGGCTTTTCATAATTGTCTTAAGTAAATAATTGTCCTTTCATATTTATCCTTTATGCATTGATGTCATTTCATAATTTTCACGTGATTAATTGCCTTTTCATGATTTCTTGAGTTTGAATTTCATAATTGTATTAAGTAATTAATTGTCTATCTACTTCTAATTACCCGTTCTTGTTTTTTGTTTTTTGTTTTTTGTCTTCGTGTTTGTGTCTATGTTTGTCCAATCCCCCCAAATTAGACATGGGATCACGTTGCACGTTCGACGAGTACAAAAACCCCCGTAGTAGGAGACATCATGATCTCTACTCTCTAGATGACTTTGAATCCACTCAGGGTACACCTCGAGGGTACTACCCCTAGCCTGCCGACTCCTCTTGGACATAGAATTGTGAGACTACCCCTTGAGGAACTCCTTTGCTAGCAGCCCATGGCTTTGTTGGGAGTCCCGACGAGTTTGTTGCACAGATGACCGATGCAGAGGCAGTGGGATTCTTCTCTCTGCTATGCCAGAGGACCTTGGCAAATACCTCTGCCACATCGATGGCTAGACCTACTGTCCAGCCATCCCCTCTAGCCCCTTTGATTGAGGGGTCATCACTTGGGCATGCCCATCGTAAGGGAAGGAAGAGTAGGAAGGGTCGCTTATGTTGTGCTAACTCGGGAGATGTAGACGAGTCAGCACACTCACATCCCTACAGGTCTCCACTTGATCCCGAGACCTAGTACTAGTCAGGTCCCTTGCGCTCTCCAACTCCTATTGCTACTCCTCAATCTATAAGCACTCACAGTAACACCACTTGCTCTGACTGTGCCACTACCATGAGTCCTCCTTACCCAGTCTAGGACCTATCCTATGAAATCACAGTTGTTGGAGAGATAATAGAAAATAAAAAGGGCTCAACAGTGATGGCCACCATGAGGCGGTTGATGAGCCACCACTTTAGAAGCGGCATAGCTATTGACTGGTGGTACTAAGATGACCAAAAGAAGCAGGCAGTCATCGATGAATTGAAAATACAATATCCTAACCCCCCAAATTGGGAGTTCAATTTGGATTACATGAAAGAGCACATGGGGATCCTCTTGAAGCATCGTAGGTCAACCTTGCATACTTCCATCACAAAGGGGAAGGTTAAACCTAGCTGGGCAGACAAAGCTAACTGGAAGTTTTTCAAGACGTAGTATAGGGACCATCCCGAAATGTTTCAGGGTCAAAGGAGGGCTACGAGGAGACGGCTGGACTTTGTAGGTACTTTGCACTTTGGTGCAGGCGGACGGTTGGCATTCGAGGCAACCGTGGTAAGTCTACTTCTTCTCATCTAATGTATTGTTCTATTTGTTTTACTACATATTGCATTCACTTTATCTAACTCTTGTAAATTGGGCCCAAAGTTAGCTGCAATGGGTCGCCTTCCCATAGACACAGAGATGAGACGGGTTCTGCACAGAAACAAAGCCATGGTTTCTTGAGCAGGAGGCACTGGGAGCGACGGTCGATTGGGATGAGGTGGCTGATCGCATGGTATAAGTCTACTCCTACTTGTAATCTCACTTTTTAAACTGTTTGATTATTTAAGTTCCAATCTAATTTCCAATTAATATGGTTTCACTCTTAGAATCAAAGCTCAAACGTCCCATCAGCGAAGGTGAGCGGTGATGATGACAAGGGATTAGGCTTACACGGCTTTGATGAGGGCTAGGGATCAGGTGTAGCTCACGAGGGCCAGGGATTAGGCACAGGTCACGAGGGCCAAGGATCAAGCTAGTGCAATGAGGATGAGGACAAGGACAAGGACGATTTGGATGAGCAGCAGTAGCAGTAGTAGTAGTAGTAGTTTGCATATACTTTGCCATGTACATGCTTCTGTATGTCGGCTTGTTTGAGCGATTTTGTATCACCCTTTTCAAAACGGTAATTTTGTAACAGACAATGTTGTATATCTTCAACATGTATATGCTTCTGTCGCTCAACTCATTTGAGCAATTTTGTATCACACTTTTTACAAGGGAAATTTTGTAACAAAAAACATTCTTTTGTAATTACTAAAAAAAAACATTAGTGGGGCAAAATAGGGCTTACTGTGGTCTTTTTTAGCCCCATTAATGTTTTTTTAAAGCTTCTGTTAATCGTTGCTATATAGTGATGTTTACCAGAGTCGCTCTATAGCAACATTTACCAGTGTAACTATATAGCGACACTAATATAGCGACTGTTCTTTTTCGATGCTAATAGCGACGTAAATATTGACCTTTGCACGCATCAAAAAAAACTTTTTAGTGTAAAAAAGGTCGGTATTTCTCTTAGAAAAGGGCTTGTGCCTTATAGTGGCAATTGTACAATGTTCTTGGCATCAGAGCAACATTTTTAATGGATCCTCAGTTGCGAAGATTATAGGCCCCATATATTGTAATGCCATATACCAATTTTGTTAATGGAGTTTGGAGTTAATATGAAGGATACTCGTTAGCATGTTAAAATTTTATTTGGTCATGATTATTGTTTTTGCGTCTCTTTTGAATTATTTTGAAATACTTAAGTAAATGTTGTGCGATCTTCATGCTTGGGGTTTTTCAAATCGATTTTCTCCACACCTCCACGAATCTAGCAAGCATGCTGGTCATACTCCTCTCCGTCCTATGTACCCTTGTGATGGTGGTGCTACTGTGTGGGTTGTTTATCATTTTATTGAACAATTGCACATGATGCAATTGTGCATGTGGCCCTCAAAATTGACACCAACACGTGGACATGGCAAAACATTGTTTTTTTAATGCTCTAAATTTTTGGAAATGGGCAAAGTAGTGTATTTTTTTGGTTGCCACAATTGTAACTATAAATTTTGCAAACTGAGCACATGTATCATTTGCTCCTATCGATTGTGGCTTAAAATGTAAACTTTGCCCAAAATCTACAACTACTATCGTGTACACTTTGCACTTTTATAATATGACGACAAGCCGTTATTATGTTTGTTGATGTGAAAATTGGCATGTTTGTCGACTCATAAATTGTCGTGTTTGGTGAAATGAAAATTATCACAGATTAGCCATCATTGAAATTATAAATCTTTCACAAACACCTTGATGGGGTTTACGCTTCCTTTGTAAAGTGTGCTTGGAAAGATTTATAATTTCATCAAGGGCTAGCACACATCGCTCCAGCCATCAACAAACACAATTGCATATCAAATACATGGCATTTAAAAAAGATGCATTTTAAATAAATTGCATTTTAAAATGTTTGCATCGTGAAACAATTGCATTTTAAGTGGATTGCATTATAATTGCATTTTATTTAAAAGGCTTTCATTTTAAAAGAATTGCATTTTAAATAAATTTCATTTTAGAAGGATTGCATGTTAAAAGAATGCTCGAGTAGGAGAAGGATTACTTATCACTTACTCTCTCTCTTATTTTTTCATGGGGGTTCACCTCCTAGAACACTCTTTTCCATTGAAAATGGTTTGGCTTCCTTGTTCCTTCATGCACACCCATATATATAGGTAGGATTTCTTGAAGGGAGACCTTTATAGAGTCCTCCACATTTACTAGTATGCATGGCCCTCCTCCTTATGTGGCTATCTTGTATGAACATGTATTAGGCCCTTGATTACTTGCCCTATAACTTGTAATAAAAAATGTAGGGTTAGTATGCCTGTGAAATAAAAACTATAATCAAATATTTGAAATACTCCCTCATTATTTAACCCTTAATTTTGTTTTCATATCCCTTCGGACCATGTGTCTTTCATAGGGACCGGATGGTTAGATAGCCTGTATGTTACTCTCTTCCATTTCCTAGTGTCTTCCACTTTTGTTTGAAGGAGAAAGTAGAAAGGAGATCTCTTGGCCTCTTCCACTTCCCTTTGAAGGAGAAAGGATATTGAATCTTGGCAAAGAATAATCTTCAAACTTGAATCCCCTTATACCTTCTCTATCCATACCATGTATGTCAAATCATCAGCCTATCTTTGTTTCAAGAAGTTTCTACTTTTTATTCAAGACGTTTTAAATTTTGGCTTCCGTTTTCCTAAGTTTTTGAAATATTTTCCATGGTTTTCTCTCAAACAAATATTTTTTCTTATAGACGAGGTATTGCCCAAATTTTTCATGCCCACTACCTTTCCAATCTCCTCTACTTTTTATTCAATATGTTTTGCATTTTTGTTTCCATTTTTCTAAGTTTTTGAAAGATTTTCCATGGTTTTCTCTCAAACAAATATTTATTTTTGTAGAGGATGTGTTGTCCAATTTTTTCATGCCCACTACCTTTCCAATCTCCTCTATCTTTTCATGAAAACTAGTTAAACAAGTCACCTAATTTCTCATTCCATGCTTATCTCCTATTCTATTATCATGCAAGAATGAATAAGCAAATGGAGAACAAGGGATAGTATAGAGAAAGTTAGATATGAAGCATAAAATAGATTTCTTACCTTGAAAATCTTCTTCTTGTCGCCTTTGGAGCTTTCCTCATTGAATTACGTGAAAGAATTAAAACAAAGAAATTGAAATAATTACGAAAACCATAAATGGAAGAGAGAAAGGGATGGACAAAGAGGGAGATTTCAATTTGTAGCTTTCTTTATTTTCTATTATCCTCCCTTATTTTTTGTACTATATAATTTTAATGAAATTGTTGTGTTGCTTTTGTAGGTATCTCAACATATTCCTCGATCATTATTTAGAGATGCTATTCATGTTCTCTTTTCTAGCAAGGGTTTACTCTCTCTCTCTTATGTCGTTTGAATTATGTCAAGTTTCACGAGAAAGACATTCTAATGGGGGGTGTTATTTATTCTTTTTGCATGTGTAGATGTGCCATCTTAGATGATTGAGTTAGACTCATCCTCTTGGTCTTTCATTCCTCTAATTTCAAATGAGATTATTGAGTTTTGAATTCAACTTTCACCATAGTAGTAGGCTATGTAATTCAATAACATAGGCACTCATGAGTTGGTCTTACACAGCTCAATTTGCCATCATTAGATGCCTCCATCTAAGGTGTCATCTAGGGATTCTCAATATTTTCTTCTTGTAGAGTGAAGAGAGGACCAGAGGACTTAGGACAACCTATTGAGAGGGAACTTGTTGTGTTGAGATTGTTGAGCCTATGCATGATAGTTGTCATGCTATGTATCTAGGGGTATCTAGCTAGTTGGATAGACATTACGCTATCAAGATGTTCACCCATCCCTATGCCATTATCATGATGCATGAGACCCTAATATCAATGCACACTATGACCCCAAGACCATTGTGCACTTTGAACCTAGGAGTAACTTGAGAGGCAGCTGGGGACACCATGTCATGCCTATTTTAAGGATGACATAAGAAATTGTAGAGGAGGATAGATGATATCATTTCATGACCATCACGAGCTTCAAGATCTACAATGATGGTGGATCAAGTCCATTGTTAGATCTAGGGAAATCATAGACAACACATGTATTTTTGTAATCATCCTTGTCATCCGTATAACGCACCAATTTTTTCCTTATTCCCTTCGTCAATGACCATACATGCTTTAAATACATCAACAAGTATCAAATGGACATGTGCTGCATGTGAAAACATATTTCCTCAAAATTATCAACAATATAAATCTCTTTTTCCATTAGAAAGGCCTTACCAACCAATAGAAGTGCTAAAAGTGTCTATCCCTTTACAACACAAAATTTTAAAAACTACAAAAGGCCTATGAACCTAATGTAAAAAAGGTGAAAGTACACAAGGTAGTAGTAGTCTTCTTAAATACGTTGGCCCTTTTTCTACTCTCTTTATAATTTGCTAATGTAAGCAACTTAAAACAGTGGTAGTCAACTAAAAAGTTGACCATCCACAATAAAACATTATAGGAGAGGCCTTAAAGAATGAAATAATTTTACAATATGTTAATGATTGAAAAAAACCTTTCAACCTTAGAAAGTATGGATGTTTTGGTACATGAAGAAGATGTAGTGATTGTTAGAGTGGGCTATATATAGTTTTAATAGAAGAAATGATAGACACACCAAATAGACTCCCAAATACTGATTCATATTCATCACAAGTTACACATATATAGGTGAGGCCTAGTCCAAGTTAGGGCGAGCTATAGATAGCTCTAACAAATAAAATGTTGCTTCTTACTTGCCCAAGAGACCAAGCGGCCAAAAAGGTGCATTTCCAAAAGCATTATTTGTCCCTTTGTAGACATTGGAAATGTGTCTTTTTTTTCCATTTGGACACACGATATCATTTATTTCTTAACTCACCAACCTCCTCTTGGTACCTTGATTGGATTTTAAATCTTTCCTATGTTTTGCCTTTATCTCATTCTCTACAAGCCATATCAAACCATAATATATACTTTATTTTAAGAAAATTGAATGAATAGAGCATGTAGATGATGAATCACCTAATCACATGACTATGGCACTCCCAGTTGTGACAAATTCAAATAGAAGTGCACATTGAGGGGTGGGGTGAGTGATAGGATCATGGAGAGGGGAAAGTATAGATCATAATAACATGGAGGGGGAAGTGATGTGAAATTAACTACATGCTATAGTGATAAGAACATAGAGATTGGACAAATAAGGAGGAGAAATATTTTTTAAAATAAGTGGCATGGTTGTTGATATATTTGATTTTACCAATTTTGGAGATGTGAAGTTTTGAAAGTGAGAATTAGAGACGTGAAGTTTTGGATAAATATTGCGATGATTGTTTGACTCATTGGGATATACAACTCAGTAAATTGGATAGGTCCCTTATGGTTCTTAAGCAAGTTCCATGAGGCTTGAAGTCTTAGAAAATAGCAAAAGGCAAAACTACAGGATCGGGGGTTTGATGTTGTGGATTTGTCCCATTTAAAGGGATTGCATGGAAAGCTAAACATTCCAAAATGTCAAATCATGTCTATTCAAGACCATTGCACTTATATTAATTTAACACTGTGCAGTAGATCTATTTTAGGGTAAATCTACATATGAATATCACCAAAGATCAAAGTTTTAAACCACCATGCTATAGCTCCATACATGTGGGGTCTATCTTTATATAGTTATGAAATATGTGTAATATGTAGATTAGTCGACACAGAACTTTTGTCAAATTCCTTAAGTAACATTCTTTTAATTTGCTATGGATCGAGTATATTTCCATATTCAATTTATTCCTTGAACTTCTTAAAAGTGGCTAAACCCAATCATTCTTTGTCCCTAGAGAACCTCAATTTATTCTTTTTATGGTCATGCTTTAGATTAGAGTTATCTCAAAGAGCTCAAGATCAAGGACCAAAAGAGTTTAATCTTTAACTTATTCCATATATATTCCTTGAAGTTCCTAAAAGTGGCTACATCCAATGATGCTTTGTCCCTATAGAACCTCATTTTCATTTTTTTATGGTCATGCTTGACACTAGATTTATTTCAAAGAGCTCAAGGTCAAGACCAAAAGAGTTTAAAGAGGTTTCACTCATTGCTCACTACATTGTGTCTACTTTACAAAGTTTTCCACGAAAACATTGTTGCTTCCATGATTACTACTAGGTTCTTCAACTATTTTTTTCAAATGCCAATAAATGTTGATAGCAATCATATTAATTATTAAGCTATCGATACAAAATCATACCTTAAAAGGAATACATGGATCACTTTATTAAGTTATCAATAAAAAATTGAGAAAAAATCATGTTTATTAAGTTATCAATAAAAAATCATACCTTAAAAAATCATTCAAGGTAGTTTGTTGGCATACATGGATGCTCGGGGGGGTCACTCATCATATGTAACCCTATCACGTGAGTTCAACAGAAGGATTTTTTTTATTTCTAAAATTTACAGAAATAAATATACATAAGGGACTATTTAAAATAGTTTTGGAAAAAATTTACAGATTTGTATAGAAAAGGGGTACATTTTATTAACAAAATTTTTTACAGATAAGGGACTTTAAATATAGGCCTTGAACGCACGTGATATAGAGGGTTTATACATAGTGACCCCCCCGAGCATGGATGATGGTATTAGTAACACAACCACTTTGGAATATCATTTATATGCTGTTAGGTAAATATAAAATAACTATTTCATTTTTGTCTTAGATTTTAAAAAAGAAATATATAGTTGTAAAATCCTAATAATTTAGAGGTCATAACTTTATCTTTTCATGCATATTTTATTTATAATAGGATCTCATGTTAGTATTATCTTTGGCACATCTTAGGTAATTATTAACAACAACAATAACAACTCAAGTACTTAGGTGTTAACAACAACAACAATAACAACTCAAGTACTTAGGTTTAATTAATTTTTTTGATGTAATTTATTGAATCCTAAAATCTCAAAGGATATCTTTTACAATACAATATCTCATCCCTCAAAGCTCAAAGTAAATTGAGAGATTTTTGGATGTGGCTTAGTTCAATGCATTGTCTATGTTGTAGCTCTCAAGCGTTGTAGCACCTTTGAGAAAATAGATGCAAAAACAAAAAAAAAGTAACCAAATAGTTTCAATTCCAAATTCCGTTTGATTATTTTGTACAAATATGCTTTATTAACACACCGTGGGTTGAACATGCTTTTTAATAAGGACCATTAACTTTGATCAAGGATTGTGCTCCATAGAGATTAATGATATAAGTCTATCATATACCTAAGGATATGATTAAAGCAACTAAAGACAAGATACATGTTGTTACCGAAATTGAAGTTCTGGTTGTGGTTTGGGCTATTTAAAAGTTGTATGTCTATGTCCATGGTGTAATGGTTTGAGGTATGTATAGAACACACCACTTTGACTCATATTTCAAACACAAGCAACTTCATGGTCATGTTTCCAGATATATTTTGTGTCTTCAAGAGTTGCCATCCAAGATGATTCCTTTATTTTCTAAAAAGTGGTTTGCTCTTTGGTATTGTAAGCATCCATTTCAACCTTGTGTCTATATTTAGGACTTCTTCTAGAGATGAAAGTTTTAAAATTTTCCATGATATCTTGATTGGCAACCATATTTGGATCTTGAAAAATTTTAGTAAGTCTCAAACTATAATCTTATTAGAAAATAATGCAACATTACTCCATTTTTACCTCCAATTATGTCCATGGTGCAATAATTATTCAAATCTCTTATAAGAAGACAAAAAATAGATGAGCTTGGATAACATCTAGCCAAAGGAAATAACATCGCTACCATGTGTGAGGCCTCAACTCACAATACTATATTTCTTTTCTTGATATATCAATTTGCATAAATATCCTTATATGAGAATGTGAGTATAAATTTGAGAAGTTTCATGAGCTATAGATAATGGATCCTTTCCATAGATAACCACCAAAAGTGATGAGAATATCTTTCATGCCTAAAAATACCTCCATAAAAGCAAGTCAATTTCTATTTATGTTTCCTTTTTGCAAAATGGGCTATGCTAAGTTGCAAAAATTGGCTATTTTTATAATTTTAAGAATGTTCAATGAACATAACTATGTTTGCTACAAAATGTGAAACTCATAGTTGCTACAAGATACATCATCTAACATTGTACTCATGGAGGCACAACTAGTACAAGAAGCCGCTACAAGGAGATAATCAAGTAAAGAGAAGTAGCTTGAGATTTACTATTTTTAATGTTTTGAAATAAAAACATGTCTTTTTATTGGATAAAGGAAAAATTTACAACATTTGTTATTAAAGAAATATAATTTAAATCAATTTAAAGGATTTAAACCATTAAGAACACCTACTTTAAATCATAAAATGTGGTAATTAGTTGACCAAGAACATACCACTTAATATGTGTTCTTTTCAAGTAACATGTTATACAATATATGAATAATATTTATCACATGGTAGTAATAAAACCATATTTTGACAAGCATTGACTGATCCACCAATCTCCAAGGGAAACAAAATCCTTGATTGGGTAGTTTTTAAATCATCTTTTAACAAAATTAATTTTAATCACCATTTAAAATCAAACAATTTCAGCCCCATTGAAATCCTTGGATTTATGGTTATGACTTGTTGTTTATATTGATTGACAAGGATTATGAACTAGAGATAGCCTTTGGAGTGTAAAATCTTTCTTGTTAGATGGTTGAATCTTTTGCTTATGACTTGTGATACATATCTTGAACAACTAGATACACATTGTTTTCTCATTGGCCAGCTTGCTAGATCTCGCTTCATTGATTCATCAGGGCTCTCATCCAAAAGACAAAATCTTACACCATCTTTCCCTTCTTCTACTATGACTCATTGAGCTACGGTTATGATATCCTCTTCATTAAGTCCTTGGCAAAAAATCTCAAGAAAGCTTCTATCATCATGAGATGCTATCTTGGAGATCTTTGATAGGGAATTTATTGAGCAATCATTTTTCTTTCTCACTAATGTTCATCGGAAGTATTTCAGGTACTTGTCTTTCATAGTACATAGTTGGGTGCATTTTCGTGTTGCTATAGGTATATTTTTATTTTGCTACATTGAAGTCTTGAATCTACCAAGAATTGGTTTGATTCATTGAATTTTTGGATTATGTTGATTATAACTTCGCTCATACATTGATTTTCCATGGACATATTCATTAGCAAAACCTTCATGTTTAAACAATGACACCTTCAAGTCTATATCATGTTTATATTTTGTAGTCATTCTAAGGTTTCATTTCTTAATTTATAGTCCTCCATTTTCCTTGTCGAAAGGAAAGGATTGGTACACTCATAATCTAATGAAGCACCTCATGATCTACTTGGGCAAAATCTCCTAGTACCTCGTACTCTCCTCTACTCATGCCATCTTCTACCCTTGATCTTAGCCTTCCATTATCCATTCCTAATTTAGATTTCACTTTCGGTCCTCTTAGTGCTTGGTTCTACCGATCCATTTTACCTTTTCTAGGGTAATCCTCTCTTTGGGCATCATACCTTTGACGGAGTTTGAATATGTTCTTTTAGATTTGAGCTGCGGCTCCAAGTATTATGATGATCCTTGTCTGCACTCTTCCATTTGAAACCTAAAGATGCATGCATTCTAAGAAGTTGCAAATCTTAACTTGACAATTGTATCACACTTTTGAATTAATATATCCATCCAAGTAATTGGCACAATGCATGCCTTGCCACCAGGATGAACATTTTTTTAGTCAATTGAAAGCTAGAGGCTTCTAATGCCCAATCCCACGACTCTTTAGTAGGTCATATTGTAACTCTCTAATGTTGACAGTCTCAATCCCTTAGTATACTTGAATACTCATTATAACCTATTATATCCTATGTGCCAAGTGCTACTTTTGGTGCTATGGGTATGGGAAAACTAAGTGTCACTATACTAACATTGTTGCATTGTGGTTATATACATTTGAGAAATAGGGTCAAATAATGAAGGGAATTCCAAGCTGTATTAAGAAAGAAAGGAGTCCCTAGGCCCAATTATTTTAGATTTGTTTAGTCTAGTTTAGATTTCACCTTAGGTCTTCTTAGTGCTTGGTTCTACCAATACATTTTACCTTTTCTAAGGTAATACTCTCTTTGGGCATCATACCTTTGATGCAGTTCTATTCTTGTCGTTTAGATTGGCTATGGCTTCAAGTATTGTGATGATCCTTGTCTGCACTCTTCCATTTGAAACCTATAGATGCATGCATTCTAAGAAGATGAAAATTTTAACTTGACAATTTTATCACACTTTTGAACTGAGATATATATCCAAGCAATTGGTACAATTCATGCCTTACCAACATGAACATTTGTTGAGTCAATTGACATTACTTTCATGGCTAGAGTCTTCTAATGCCTAATCCCATGAGTCTTTATAGAAGGTCCTATTGTAATTCTCTAATGTTGAGACAGTTTGGATCCCTTAGTATACTTGGGTACTTGTTATTGAACCTATTCTATCATGTGTGCTTGGTGCTACTATTGGTGCTATGGGTATGGGAAAACTAGGTGTCACTATACTAACATTGTTGTAGTGTGGTTATAAACATAGGTTATAAACATACAAAGACACAAGGTAGAATGAACATTAGAGAAATGGGGCCAAATAATGAATGGAATTCCAAGTTGTATTAAGAAAGAAAAGAGTCCCTAGGCCCAATTACTACAAATAGTTCATAGCTATGTGCATAGTGCTAACTTTGTGTATGTCCACCTCTCAATCTAACACAGGTGCATGTAGTTCAAAAACGTTGTGTCTCCTTTAGGCTCCTAGCTATCCAAACCCTACTAAATCACTATCTCCCTTTATATATAATCCTTATGGAGTTAGTTTGTTTGGCTAGGATGGATGCCATTGCTTGCAGTTACTTGTTGAGGTTCTTTGTGTGTAGGATCTTGGTGTCCATAATGGCTAATCTTAACTTCCACACCGGTTCCTTTTATGTTGCCAATTGGGCCATGTTAACTAACATAATCTTCTTGTGTTGTTTTTCTTAGGGAATACATAGTTATCCAACCAAGTTTACTAATGAGCCACGACCATAGGGGGTCCCGACTCCTACCTCCTAGACATGCAGAGGACCTCCAAAGACTCCCAAAAGATCCCAAGAGGGATACATCTCGAGGGTTTAACAATTCTATATATTCAAGGACATTCCAAGTGTATATTTGATTATGGGATTAATATACCTTCAATGTCCACATGCCATTCAATGCTTAAGGCCTATTTGGTACCCTTTTCTTTATTTTCATCATGTACACACCACATGAGGGTCATCCCATACTCCAACACCCTCCAAGGGCTAAGAAGTAAAAAGAAAATTTGACCACACATAAAGGCCATCACAAATATATTGACACCTCCATAGCATTGTCCGCAAAGTCTAGTTAAAATTGCAGTCCATTAGGATATGCATCATCTTTGATACCACTATTGGGTATGCACAAGCAACCAACAAAAGACTACCATGTGGTAAATGGGGTCCCAAACTGAATCCCCTAGCTACATGGAGGACCTTTAGTGCTATCCAAAAGATTTTGGGGGAGGGATAGTTGTACAGGGTTTACAAGCCTATATATTCAAGTCCATTCCAACTGCATATTTGCTTATGAGATTCATACCCCTTAAAGATCCACATCCCATTCAGGATATAGGGCCCATGTACCCTTTGCTTCATTTTGATCAATTACATACCACACAAGGGGGATTCGAGAGGGTTGGCCCATACTCAAATAGATGCCAAGGTCAACAAGAAAAAATGCATCATGTATGGGCTATTCTTCTTTGTTATTCCCTTCATCTAGTAGACATGATTTGGGAAGAGTGAATGAAGTACATACAAAGTGAAGGATATCTTAGATTATGAAATAAATATATGTAGTACTTACGAAGAGAAGGACCTTAGCTTAATAAATGAAGTGAATGAAGTGCATACAAAGAGAAGGATAGCTTAACCTATGAAATAAATATATGTAGCATTTTGAATATTCTATCTCCATTCTTTTCTCTATCCTCCCTCTATTTGGATAAATAGTGTACATTGTCAACATGAATAGAGACACAAGTATTCAGTAAGTGCATACACAAAATGTGGAAATTCCTTCTTCATTATTCCCTTTACTTTGATAGACAACAATGGTCAAGAGTGAAAGAAGTAGACATGAATATAGAGACATGAGCCTTCATCTAGCTCAACTACAATATGTGGGCTTTCCTTCTCCTTTCTTTCCTTTTTCTTGGTGGATGCCGTCTGTTAGACTACCCTATGATGCATGAATAGAATCAATACCTTGGGAGAAACTCTTGTTTATCTCTCTCCTCTTCCTCTTTCTTTCAACATGGCATCAAAGCTAGGTTTGCATAATTTCTTGCCACCATCCACATCGATGATCCAATCAATTATTGAGCCTATTGGAGCTATATATAGATCGCCCTAACTCAACCTAGTCCTCAACTATATATGTCCATGATAAATTAATAGCAATATTGTGTCTCACTCCTCTCTCCCTATTCTTCCAACATGGTATCAAAGCTAGGATTGTGCTCCCCTTATAGTACATCGACTTTTGTATATGATGTTTTTTGCTAAAATTTTCCACAAAGCCTTGCAAACCACAATTGTTCCAATAATTTTAAGACCCAACATGAGGGTATTCCATCATGAGATGAAAAAGATATGGATCGTTCTCTGATTCTGACTATACCATACAAGGGTTGCCTCCATCATCATACGTCGACTTTGTACATGATGCTTTTGGTGAATTTGTTAGTGCAGCCTTGTAGACTAGACCGGTTCCAAGAATTTTAAGACCCAACATAGGCGTATTTTGGCACAAGGCGCAAAAGATATGTATCATTCTTTGATTTCGCCTATACAGGATAGGGATTGCCTACACCATAATCATGTAAAAGTAACTGAAAATGAAATCATTACTTCTCTCTTGTTCAACATCTAAATAAGGATTGCAATTGATGGATCTGAAACTAGGTGCACGCTTTCTCTTCACCAAATTTGCTTTTATATGTTGTTGAATTATTTTCATGGCTCCTTAATGAAAATTTTATGCTTGCTCTAGGCCTTTGGATAAGGAATAATTTTATCAATGTTAAGCTCTTATTATTATCGTAGAATTTTGTAATAAGATAACAATATACTTGACTTTTGCTTTTAGATCTCTATATATATAGCTCTTGCCTTTAGATCTTTGTCTATATAGATCTTGCTCTTGGGACCTCGCCCCATAACTAACATGCTGCCATCAATACCTCTCTCTACATATAGCAAGCTCTATACATAGCATTCTCTATATATTAAAGTAAATGAGGCTATCTATACTAATTGTTGATATGACAAGACTAACATATTTTCTATGAGTCCAAACAAACTATCACTCCTTATACAACTTATCAGTTCTCGCCATACTATTAATGCTTGGCATTTTTTGTATGGATTTAGAAAGATAAATAGGTATCACTTTTCATCTTGCATGTATATGCTACATGGAGACTTATTCATCCACCTTAGACTGTATTATGTTTTACTTTTGTGTTGCTCATGTACATGTTTCTTCATCCTCCTGGATGTCAATCCAATAATTATGAGATGTGAATCGTATAATCAAGTGTATCATTAGTTCAACGAATAAAGTGATCATAGATATTGCTTTGGCAACACCATCAAACATCAATTGTATATATCAAAGTACAGTTTCCAATTGTGTTAGAGCTATATATAGCTTTCCCTACTTAAACTAGGTCTCACCTATATATATGTAACTAGTGATTAATATGAATCAATCTTTGGGAGTCTATTTAGTGTATCTATCATCTCTTCTTCTTTTCTCTCAACATGGTATCAGAGCTACAAAGGTGTTGCTATTCTATGCTCACTATAATGAAGAAAGACAAGAAGTATTAGTTATTGATTTGATTACATAGCGCTTCTAGTATATCATCGCTTATTTTCTCTTGTCAATTTTGACGTCTAACTTGATGTGGTTTTTTGGAGGTCTTCTCATGCGAGTTTGAAAAAGTTATAAAAGGCAAATGGATCATAGATTGATTCGCAAAGTGTAACTCTTGTTGTGCTCTTCGTTTTGAGCACTTAAATGCCCTAATCAGACTTTGGAGCAGAAAGTTATGTCAGTTTTTGTGACGACTACTTTTTTCTTGGTTTCGTGATCGGCACGCTCGTACTGCTTTCTATGAAGAATCTCGTGGCTTCATGATAAATGTATTGGTTTCGTGATCGGCATAGTCATAGTGCTTTTCATTAAAAATACCTCTGTTTTGTGATCGACAAGTTCTATTTTTCTCTAAAAATATCGTGGTTTCGCGATCAACAAGCTCAAAGCGCTTTCTTGGCATGCATGCTATTTCTAGTATACTCCTGTCTCACGTTCTATTCCTTTTTTTGGGGTATCTCGAGTTCGATATTTTCAGAGGGTTTTTTTGGTTGGAAAGTGAAGATGTTATTGATACTCAAAGGTGATAATCTTTTAGATATTGTTCTTGGTGATCTCATTTGTCCATCTCAACCTATTGATGCAAGTCTGAATCATGCTCTTGTGACTCAAGGCCCTCTCTTTGAGCAATGGAGATATGACTCTATTGATTGGCATTCTCATGATAAAGCATCTTGTCAGTATATTTTATCTGCTCTACATGATTCTCTTATGATGGATGTATTTGCCCTTCCTTCTTCTCATGCAATATGGGAATATCTCGTTGCTACTTTCGAGAAGAAATCTGTCATAGAGATTCTTTATCTTCGTAATCTTTTGAGCACTCCGTACAAAGTTGGAGCTCCTATGACAACTCATATTGACTCATTCAAGAATATCATCAATCAACTTGCTGCTGCTGGTGCACCTGTTCCACGAAATCAATTCGTGACCTATCTTCTCAACATAGTCCAAGATCCATTATATGATAATATTGTTACCATCGTTTCCAACAAAAATGAGATTGATTTTGATCAAACATGTATTTCTTTAATTGAGTATGCTCAACGACTGCCCCAGCTCTTTGAATATCTTGAGTGATACAAAGAAGATTTTGCACTGTATAGAATTTCCATGAGGGACAGTACTACACACGGGCCTTATTCCGATGGTTAAGCACCAATGTTTAGTGTGCGTGGGGTGCTAATCATCGATAAACAAAGCAGGTTTTAAAAAGTGTTGCTATATAGCGAGGTTTTATAAAAGTTTCTATATAGCGATGTTTATAAAACATCGCTATATAGTGACATTTGCCATACTTATAAAAGGTTGTTATATAGTGACTCTGAGACACTTTCCTATAGCGATGTTTTATAGAGAGTGTTTTTCCCCATACTAACCTTTAAAGATAGTTTTTTCCAATGACAAGAAAATTTTCTTTTCATACATGTTTGATTCTTTGAAATAATAAAAGTACAAGAGCATGTACATCAAGTTTGAAGCTCATATATTCATGTCCAAGTTTGAGATGAAAAAAATCAATGAAGAGCATTTACATTAATGGCTTCATCCTGAGCCAAGTCTAGCGTGGCAAACAAGTTTATCTCCAACCCTATATCAAGTGGATCTCCTATATCATCATCCTACTCTCGCATCGTATGTTCACCTAAGACTTGATCATCTTCTTCAATAAAGTTAGGTGATCCTTGATGATCGCTGTCATCTTCTTCCTCAATATCGTGATCTCCATCTTCCTCCCATACAATGTCATTATGCGCATCTTTCTCTTGGCTCATATTGTGATCTTCATCTTCTTTGCTAGATCCATATGGATCAATTGGATCCGGCATTGGTAGTGGCATCTCCATATGCACATCTCTATCTTAAAAAATTTGCTTAATTTGTGGTGCAACTTGGATCATGTACCACCATCTTGGATCAGAATGATCGGGATAAAAAACCACCTATATTGAAGATGGGTGCCAAATGCCATCAATTATATGAAATCATGCTTAAGTAGATGTACCATTTAATCTTTTAAAATGAAATATTTTATTAATTAAATCATTAGTATGCACCTGCTCACAATGCACCTTGGGAAGAACATCAGTCCAAAGTTTGGTGGACTCTGTGGCAAAGAAACCACTACTGTCTTTCCTCACTATTCCATGGGGACCATTGTAAATAGTTCTAAACCATTTTACATCAAGAAAGAAAATACTAAATCGTCTGAAATCATTAATTTCATAGATTTTGAGTATGGTCCCATAGTAATCAAACTACGAGGAGAGAAGATTGGTATCCAAAGCACTTGCTCGGCTATGTTGTCTGAAGTTAGCCATGACTCCACAATCATACGTGACTCTTTTTGAATCGATGCATTCCACGCGAAAAATATTGTCCATATGACAATAATGCACTATACTTTTTGTACTTCAAATGAGCATCATTAAAACAATGAGGATGCATCTATTTTATAGCGTATATTTTCATAAATAATTACTTAATTACGTCAATAGGTAAGATACTTACATGCATCATACATCCAGATGATAACTACAAATCCCTTTAAAGTTTTCATAAACCTCTCGAGAAAAAACATGCACCGACTATGAACGGTACTACCTGCAAGCAAGTGCACTTGAGTTGTCATAATGCTCGAGGGAAAGTGTTTCCCAAGCAAGCATATGGCTTCGATGGACTCCACCCTAGCCTTTTTGATGCTCGATATGGAGATCTCTTTTTGAGATATCCACCTATTTTAGGTGCCCATGTAAGATATATTCATAATCAGTCTATATATTATTCAAATTAAATTGAAAAAAATGCAATCAATGTGAGTTGATAGTAAGCATACCTCACAATACCACTGATCTTGAATATAGTGTTTCAAACATCTTCTTGTAAACACCCTTTCACTGTACTTGGGAGGATGAACTATCCAAGCAACAAAGAAGTCATGTCAATAATATAACATAATCATAATTCTCGGGGGGGTCACTATGTATATAAACCCTCTATATCACATGCGTTCAAGGCCTATATTTAAAATCCCTTATCTGTAAAAAATTTCATTAATAAAATGTACCCCTTTTCTATACAAATTTGTAAATTTTTTCCAAAACTATTTTTAATAGTCCCTTATGTATATTTATTTTTGTAAATTTTAGAAATAAAAAAAATTCTTCTGTTGAACTCACGTGATAGGGTTACATATAGTGAGTGACCCCCCTGAGTCATAATTATAGTAATGCATCATGATTATCGGTACACTAATCCTACAGCTTAGAATACCTGTAAAACCTTGTGCCAATCATGGGACTTGAGCCCACTAAGCTTATTGTCCTTTGAAAATGCTCCTTTCAAGCAACGCATGTACCCTGTGGGTGTTTGAAAAGAGGCAATGTCCACCTTGACCACTGCCTCCTCTCTCATGGAGAGGATCCATGTTGCTTTTGGGAGGACAAATTTATGGCGAACATGCACTTGGGGCCACAAATGAGGCATCCTATTCATAGCGCGCAAGTCTTCTTGCACTCCTCTCGAGTCTTTGGAACCAACCAAGTGTGCCCAGATAGTAGCCCCCACATTCTTGAAGGTATGCATGGGATCCAAGAGATAATTGATTTGTAACTGACCCCAATAAGGAAGCTCGTGAAAGATGGAAAGCATCTTCTCGGGGGGGTCACTATGTATAAACCCTCTATATCACGTGCGTTCAAGGCCTATATTTAAAATCCCTTATCTGTAAATTTTTTCATTAATAAAATGTACCCCTTTTCTATACAAATCTGTAAATTTTTTCCAAAACTATTTTAAATAGTCCCTTATGTACATTTATTTCTGTAAATTTTAGGAATAAAAAATATCCTTCTGTTGAACTCACGTGATAGGGCTACATATGATGAGTGACCCCCCTGAGAGCATCTTCATACCACGAGGAGAATCCTCTCCAAACCAAAAGGGTTTACTCCATCCATGGCGAGCCCAAGATGTAAGTTGCGTGGCTCCCTCGCAAATTTTGGCCATTGATTGTCTATGTGCTTCCAAGCTTCATAATCTATGGGAATCCTCAATGTGCCATCAATGGACCGAGATGTAGCATGCTAAGTCATTAACTCCGCTATGGATTTGCATCGGAACATGTGCTGTAATATTATAGCAATGATGGGACAATGTCTCAACACCTTTACTAGGATCTGCTTACCCTGCAAGTCATCTCTATATCATTGTTCCCCACACTCCGGACAACTAGCCAAATCTCCATGCTCATGATGAAAGAGAATACAATCATTACGCCAAGGATGGATGATATCATAATCTATACCCACCATTGTCAACATCTTCTTCGCTTCATCTCTTAATGCGGGCATGGTATTTGGTGCAGGCAACATCTTCTAGAGCAACCTATCACAATTCAAACATACATAGGCTTTGAATAATGAGAAACTATGATGATTCTCAAAACAAACAATATCCAAATAATGAGACAAATTAATGCGGGAGCTAACCTCATTAAGGCTGAGACACTTGTATCCAACCACCCATACTTTTCTTGCAGATTTAAGATTGAGAGACAAGCCTGTATTTTTGACATCCTAGCACCCTCATACAACTGTGTTGATTGCAACTCTCACATATTGGCCTCAGACTCGGACATCACATGTACATGTGATGTAGTGCCCCTAAAAATAGAATCCATCATGTCCACCATACCCTTGTCATCATTTGGCACATCGAGGATACTATCTTGCTGCTCAAAGTGTGAAGATATATGTGCACCCTCACCACCCTCCTCATCATGTCTCAAAGTTTTGTGTAAATATAAGATCTTTTCTTAAGGTTTCATGTCGTGTATGCATGCAATATTAATCATGAAATCAAATATCATTGACTTACTGTCGATGATACATCACCACATGTGCCACCAATGGTGGGTATTGGTGTGTGCTCCTCCCCATACATTTGCAAGTGGCGCATGACAATATGGCATTGATGTCGTACTTCTCGCTTGCAATGAGTGCAATGACAACCTCTTCGTAATCCACTTTGCGCTCCCAAAAGTTGGTGCATCATCTGATGAGCTTCCACTCATCCCTTCCATCTACACACCTCTAAAATCACAACATAAAATGCAAGGAAATCCATTAAGATCCAAAAAATAGCCACCTATGAGCTCCTTCCCTCTCTTGCTATATTTGGTGCCATGGACCGTCGCTATATAGTGATGTTTCACCCTATTCCATCACTATATAGCGACGCTTTTAGGATATACAATGTCGCTATATAGTCGCGCCGGCGGCTAAAACCCAAAACCCGGTGGGATGCCGTCTTTCACAACTCTATTGTGGGAAAAAGCAAAATTCTCTTCTCCAACTTTATATTCAGCAACCTTGCTTTCCTCGAGCGTCTTCCCCACACTCCTCATCCCTACCCAGCCCCTCTCCCAACACTTGTGCTCCCTCTCCACCCTTCTCGCTCTCTACTCGTGTGAAAGGAAGTTTTTCAAGAAGGTGTGCCTCTTTAAGCAATCTAGGTTCATTTTTTGTGAGATTTCGTTTTGTGAGTGTTGAGGCATGTTTGTCCTTGCATTGCTAAGCCTATGTGCTAATTTTTATGCTTGATTTTCATAGTTGAAGGACAGAAAATGAGATTTGGTGAATAGGATAAGTATTTTTACTGGTGTACAACTTCAAGCTCCTTCATGCCTATGGATATGGTTTCATAGATACCGCTTTGGATAAATAGCCACCTATGTTTCTTTCATGTTTACTATGCAAGTTTGGATATGTATTCTTGATTTGTCCCCCTTATGAACCATGCAATACAACCAATAGTGACTTGCAATGATTCAAGGAACTATTTCATTGTAGCACAATGCATACAAGAATTCATAATCTTTTGATGTTTGCATATGATACAAGTTATATTGATAGGTTATTCAAATTCAATCCTTGAGGATCAATTTTGTTGTGTACGTCTCGAGATAAAGACAAGTTTGGTGGTGGATCTCCAGCTTACTAGTGTAGTACAACAAGTTAAAGTTGAAATTAAGGATTGATCATATAGTCACACACTAAGCTTACATTTGGAATAGACCATTGAGTCAACATAGATTTTGACTTTTCCACTTGGTATAAGTCCTTCATTATCTTTAGTACCTTCACTACTTATAGCATTGATATTGAATAACTTTCATGATGCTTTTCATAATCAAGGCTAAGGATTTATATCTTTAGTACGTCCTTCATCACTTATGACATTTCTATTAAATAACTGTCATGATTTTTTTCATAATCAAGACTAAAGTTAAAAGAATTGATATTTTTATTGGAATACATCACTCCTTAGAGGTACCTCATCATAAGTATTGAGAGATCACTTGCCAATTCCCTAGCTATGATTGATAAGCAGTGACAATTAGTGCATCTAATGTTTCTATTGTCTATCTCTTAGATTGTGTCTTCCCCTCCCATTATAGCTATGGATGTGATTTCCTCTTATTGGGATCTAGTACATTTACACAATCTTTTCCACTCTTAATATTGTGTTTTATTTGATGGTGCTTTCTATTATGATATATTAATTATATCAACATTGGATTACCTTCATATTGTCGATTTCTGCTATGAAAGGAGCTTCTACATTATCTCACATGTTTTGCAGGCCGGATTTTTTCCAAGATGAACACATATGTTTTCTTCATCACGCTTAAGTGTATGCAGATCTAGGTAAGTACATACGAATGCAAGTTTGAAAGAATGAAGCTTGCCTAAGTATTCATTACAAATGCTTTCTTATTCATGTTGTTTCTTAATTCATTATTCTAAGAAGCTTGGTTCCAACTTTGCTCCAAGTAGTTTGTGCATCATACAAAAGGAAACTATTCTATGCTTCTCAAAGCAATGGATTTATTTTGAAGATGAGTACGTTAGCTTTAGGCATTGCATTCCATTATCCCACCTTTCCCACATTAGGAATATTTGATTGTGGGACAATGTTTTGTGCGGTATTATTGAGCTGCGACTTTTCCATGGTCTTGTCATATTTTATTATGGAATTACTATCTTTTCAAATAGTTGTCTATGCTTTATTTCATTGTGTACGTAGCTGTGAATATGCAAGATGTGCCTAATAAGCACAAGCTTGCCTCTTTTTATAGTGCTCGGATTTGTTTATTTCATTCTGGCAATGACTATATAAGATGTGCCTAATCAACACAAGCTTGTCTCAATTCATAGCCTCTAACTTTATTTATCTCCATGACATGAGCTCATTAGATTTTTATTTATTGTTTTTCCACCATGGTTGAGGCAAGGCACAACTTGCATGATTATTTATTGCTTACTTGATTGCGAGTTGGATAAGATGGTTGGATTACCTATTAATTATTAAGATTATTGGACTTCTAATATGTAATTATTATTGTCCTTCCTTTTGGAAGAGATTACTATTATTATCCTTCCGGTTGGAAGTTCTGGTTCAAAGAGGATCTTATTGTCCTTATGATTGAAAGAGGTTATTTTTATCATTTTGTTGTATGATGTTATTATTGCCCTTCTAGTTGGAAGATGTTCTTATTTCTTGCAAGAATTCTTAGTGGTTGCTGACATTTTAGGAAAAGACTTCATGGAACTTGCTTTCTCCTTGGAGATAAAACTTGGAGACCAAAAGTTTTTATATTCACATGAATAGCTTAAACATCCCCATGCACTTTGCAATGTGTTATTCAAAATTGCATTGTATTATTCACAACGGGCCTATGGCCACCCTTTGTATATATCTTTTTTACATAGATATATATATATATATATATATATAGTGGCTCGATTTTGTCCCTTGTATTCCCTAAGGGCTTTTTCATCCATGGCTGAAGGGTCTAGTTTGAGTGGGTGTGTTAGCTGAGCTATATATTGTTCACCCTAACTGTCAACCTAGCCCTAGTCCACTATACATATGCCTATGATCTAGTGAATAGAATCACTTCATTGGGAGCAACTATTGTGTCTCTGTCTCCTCTTCCTCTTCCTCTCAATATGAATGAAGTAGAAATCATTATAGAAACACAATCCTTCATCAAGAACATACCTTCTCTTTTCTTCCCTTTTTCTTGATAAACACAATCCATTAGGGTGCATGAATCCTTCATCAACAACATACAAAATGTGTGGGCATTCCTTCTTCTTTCTTCCCTCTACTTTGATGGGACATCATCCATTGAGAGTGAGTGAAAGTAGACATGAATATAGTTACAAGCCTTTAATAAACACCTACATAACATGTGTGCTTTACCTTGAAAAATCAGCTCCCTAAAGATTAAATGAAGTGTACTAAGAGAAGTGTATATTAATTAGTTTCCTAAAGATTCAATGGCATGTATATCAGAGAAGTCTAGGTTAACTTATAAAAAAATTATGTGTAGCATGTGATAATTTCATCTCCATGCTTTGCTCTATCATGACAAACCATTATCCGTCAAGAATATGATGAAGTAAGAATGAATAGAAAGACAATCCTTCACTAAATAGATGCTTAATGTGTGTGCATTCCTTCTTCTGCTTCCCTTTATAGTAACAGACATTGTCCATCGTGATAATGAAGTGCACTCCAAGAGAAAGCTAGGACTTCACATGCTATGTGCATAGCATGTGAGGACTCATCTCCATGCTTCCCTCTACTTAGATGGGCACCATCCATCAAGATTTAAATGAGGTAGACATGAATACACATCCACACAAACCTTCACTAAGCGCATATACAATGTGTTTTTTGTTCACTCTACCTTGATGGACATCATCTACAGGGATGTTTTTATCGAAGCTATGCTTATATATTAATATAAAATCTTGGCGAAAGTTTATCAAGATAGTTTTTTTAGTTTCACAATATTTGTATAATAGATTACACTTTTATATATTTTCTTTTGAATTTAAAAGAAAAAGTTGTAAATTATGGCGAAACTTTAAAATTTTTCTCATAAAAGTTTCAAATCTTGGCGAATTTTTCAAACCTTTATTTTTATCAAGGCATACAAACTTTCGACACCAATATAAAAGTTTTGCTTCTTAACGAAACTAATAGGAAAAAATCATCCATGATCATCTATCAAGAGTAAATTAAGTAGATATGAATACAAAGACACAATCCTTCACTATACACATATACAATACATGGGCATTACTTCTTTCTTGCCTCTCTATTATAACATGTGATTTGTGCCCTATTCTTAATTGTGCTTCTGTCAAAACATGTGACTAATTGTGATCTATTCTTTACCAACCAATCCATGCCCAAAATGACATTATATTTTCTTAAGGGGGAAAAAGGTCAAACTAGCTAGGGACTTAAACTCATCCAGCACAAAAGGTTTCACACATTCATTAGGTGCACCCTAGGTGCACTCACCTAACCAATATAGCAAGCTAGACTCTTAATGACATCTAGATTTCATACATAATTCAATTACTATTAAGGGCACATGTTAAAGAAAAGAATGTGTGCTACTAATGTCACCAAGGAATAGTAAAGAGATTCCATGAAGAATATTTGGAAGATTAATGATTGAGGCTTACTCTACATAATAAACTATATTGTGCTCCTAGTAGCATATATATGGGTGTGGCAGTCTGCTCTAGCTCATCTACTATAGTGAAATAGCATTACTAGAACCACGGTTCTCTCTATTAATCGTTCTCCCTTCTCTTGCGTGACTAATTGTTGGGACACTCAAATCCCCTAGTCTAACCTCAGGTTCAATACATTGAAAGAAAACACCTCCTCCTCCTCCTCCTCCTCCTCTCTCTCTCTCTCTCTCTCTCTCTCTCTCTCTCTCTCTCCATTGGAACTCATTCGACCCTCCTCCACCTTACAAATCCCATTCCACCCAATAGTCACATAAGCCTTTGCACATCATTAGCATCTCTTAATCCCGTCAGACATGGATATCATGATTTACATTGCTTCTTAGCACTCACACTACTACAATGAAAATAAAAGAGAAACACACATAATTCATCCCACATAAGGCTATATATACAAAGAAAATAATGACATGAAGAGGAAATAGGTAATACAAGACCAAAACAGGAAAACATTCTTTGTCATCAATGCAATCCTTCCTTTTATTCTTGGTATGATACATGTGTGGGATGAAGAAACATTAAAGTATACATAGGTAGCAATCCAATGGGTTTTTCTATGGATTGCATGACCATGATGGTCTTTTGTTTAGAGTGGGGTCAAGAATGAGAGAGACAAGGTGAGAATGCTTGCATATCTTCCAACCAAAAGGATATTAGATACGATGTTGGACGAGTGGAGCAAAGGTGCAATATGAGCATTCTTAGGGTAGAGCTAGCATCTTGTAGACCAAGACAATGTGAGGAGGACAAGATATCTTGTGGTGTGCCTTGATGTGTGAAAAGGTGAGGGGTGGGGCCAAGGTAGCTTTTGGTGTGCCCTCATGAGAGTCTCATGAAAAGGTATGGGGATGTGAAATTCCTAGGTACCTAATTGGTTGGCATGCACCTCCTAGGGTAGAGGACAAAACAAGGGGCAATAAGAAGAGCAAGGGTTGCTTGGAAGAGGAAAAGAGAGATAAGTTCTTTTGCTATTGCTACTTGCCACTTAAATGGACAACCTAATGATGATTGTGATAGATCAACACATGCAAGGGTTAGAGTAAGTAGGTATTCCATGGCGAGGAGGGCATGCATGCATCATAGAGAAGTGTTGTTCCATTGTGCACTGGAGTGATCTGAATTGGATCATTGGGAGGTCTACCCCCCTAGACCAGTTTTCGATGCAAGGTTGGCATTGAATGTGGGTGTCCCATAGGAAACACCACATGGCCTCTTTACCTACTACACTCACTTCATGAAGATGGTTGGGGGTGTTGAACGGTATTGGGTTGGGGGTGCTGAAGGGTACCGCCAGACCTCCATGAGTGTTTCGGGTGCTTGGGGGTGCCCCCAAACCTCCATCTGGTCAAGACTTGTGATTTGTTAGTCTAGAGGCTGGCACATGGCAATGCTACCATCATCATGAACAATAATCTCCACCATAGCACCCTCACTGTCACACCGTTGTAGTTGCAGAAGTGGCAGTTGTGAAATGGTTTTCAAGTTTATACGAGCATAGGGACCAACAAAAAGCAATTCGTTTGGGAGCACCCGTCACATGAGGAGATGCATCCTTAAGAAGCAGGGTATGGGGTTGACCTCTTATAACCCGAGCATTCAAGAGGCTAGCACGAGTTGAGGGTAGGATGATTATCAACGCAATGGTCAAAGGATGAGTCTGTGCGACCCTGACTCCATCGACAGTGCTTGGAAAAAATGTTTTTTTAAATTTAATCGGGATTGAAATATAAAATTATACAATTACCACGACTTATATGTCCCTTAAAGGAATTCGAGATTTGCCAATTTCAGCCCGGAATTTTATATGCTCAACCGGATTTCTTAAGCACTCTCTCCGAGGGATATCGTTCTTCCTTCTTTTTCTAAAAAAAGTGGTGTTTTTGGGATTTGTAATTAGGACTTTTGCATGGGGAACTGTGAGCCGTTGATCGCTGCGAATCTGGGTCGCTCAAAACGAGGCACGTCAAGGCCAAGCTTCCAGATTAACTCCGTCAACTCTTCCCTTCAAAGTGGAGCCTTGGCCCTTCAGGCTTCACGTCGAAGACCTGTTGCTGTGTAGCCGCTGTGAAGCTTTCATCTCGCTTCCCCATGCATTGTACTCACTTGCCTGCACATCCACCCTCTTCGCTTTCAGGCTTTCAGATCTAGAAGCCCGCAGCACACGGCACTTCCCTCGGCTCAGCCTGCTCATCAGTCCCATGTAAGTCCCATCATGCACCGGACGCACTCACATGCCTTCCCCCCCAGGTGTCCTCATCCTTAACTTTGCCGTTCTGCCTTTCCATCACCTCTCCCATTGGCTTCCGTCAGTCCTTGTATTTCCGTCTTCATATTTTTTGCCCTTTCCAGAACCTCATTCTTCGCCTTCAAAGTTCAAACTTCTTCATGGCACAGGCCCCACTGCATCGGGGCCAGTGGAATGGCAGCGCACGACTGCCTCAGACAGTCCACTAAATCTATCCCTCTTCCCTATGGTCTTGTCTCACTTTCTTCCCCCCGGCTCACTTCTCTACACATCCTCAGCAGGAGTCACCACGGTACCATCTCGTAATAAGCTTCGATTTCAAGCAATCCCTCGTGATGTGGTACAGCGCAATGATTTTCTCCGTCAATGAAACGCTTCAAAAAGTTCTCCGTCTAAAACCCTCCGCCAGAATCGTCTTCGATACTAGTTAACAACGCTAAATCATAAGACTGAATAATTATTCGTCATTTAATTTTGCCACTGGCCACGCTATCACATCTTGGTTGAATTCCGAGCCCGGACTTGCGTAAATAATGCTGTAAAGTTTAAATAAGAGTTGCTATATAGTCCTGACTCGTGAGTCCTGATGAGTCGACTCCTGAGTCCTGACCCCTTGATCGCATATACGTGAAAATCGCATTGCTCGGATTCTGGAGTCATGATGCTACGTCGACTGTAGATAGTTCAAAGCGTGCAAACGTGACACCACTAGTAGTGTCTTCAGGTAAGAGGACAGAGGTACTTTTCATACTATCTTCTATAATGCACTCTCTCCATCTTTGTTGGTAAGGAGACATCCTAACGTTCTTCCCGAGGCTTAAAAATTAAATCTGCGTATAATTTTATACGTGAGTTTGGCCTTTTATCGACGAAATGCTCTTGACAGTCGACTCTTTTGGTCACCACCGTCCTAAATTGTTTGTCGCACATATAGAATTTCGGATTTGGGTTCCGCTGGACAGAACTGAGCGACCTCCTAATGTTTACTCCGTTTCTCGGATCTGACCATTTGAAAAGTCGCATGTTTGGTAAGCATACAACAAGAAACATTCGACCGTAGTTTTGCAAAGCCATGCATACAATTTTGTATCGGAGGTCACAGGACACAGGAGACATCAGTGTATGCTTCAGAGAGGATAGGGGGACAAGCTTCTTGGCTTCCGGCCTTAAAACATTTCCCAATGCCAGTCTCACGGTCATGACTCATGAGAATCCCTTGCTCTTTGACCAGAGTTTTCAAACTCCTGAAAATTTTCGTACAAGTCAGTGGGTTCGAAATTTTCGCTTCGTCACATGATTCTCCCTTGCTGAGTTGCTCATCATACTAAACGCGTCCGTTTTCTTATATTCCAACAAAATGCTAGGCAAGTTGGCCATAACCAACGTGTAGGACCCTCTTGCCAGCCCTCGGGCGCTGGCGCATTTCCCGCAAATTTAAGACTTTTGCAATGCTCGCTTAAAGTATTGAAATACTGCGACCGGTCGCCAGAGTCCAGACTATAAACAAGCAATGTTCTGATTGTGCTTGTGATAACTCTTTGAAAAGACAGAATTGGGTTGGGCACACGCCAGTGAAGGATCCTGATGAAGAGAATCCTCCTTTACAAGATGTGCCGTTCACTCATTATAAGGATGGCTGATAAAGAAGGCTGAGTAACGAGATTCGCGGGTGTAGTGACTGGGAGCCGATTCAGCCGAAGATATATATAGAGACATGGCTGATCTGATGGCTCGAGTAGTGGTGTTTTATCAGTCATCAGGACGTCTATTGAGGAGAATAGCCCACACCTGCAATTGATATTGTTGAAAAATGATTGTTCACATGCTGGCAGAACCACGCAGTAGCCAGCTGCCAGTCATCAGCCAAGGCATCGAATTAGGTCGATAATAGAGTCTACTACGATTGGGCCCTTAACATAGAAAGTCAAAGTGATGACAAAACGAAAGAGAAAAAGTATCATAAACCCGGGAGTTGCACGCGAGAGTGTGATAGAGTCTGATGGGACGGCCATGGCTCCATCCCTTAGTTTTCCTTAACAGCTTTTCAGGAATGGGCCAAGCAGCAAGAGGTTGGTCACCTCTCTCTAAGAGAAAGGCCTTAGGGGGGAGATTCCCACATTAAAAAAATGGCGAGCCACGGCTTTCTTTTGGGAGGAAATACTGACATCGGGCCGTTTGAATGTTTATCATCCTTAAAGGAAGAGCAGAATGTTTATCATCCTCAAAGGAAGAGCAACTAATCGAATGACGAACATTGAAGACTAGTTGCCTGCAGACCTCGATATTTCGATATTGATGTGGTAATTATCCCACGTTCAACCAACACATATAAAAAATTACATGGGGCCAGATAGCCATGCATTGAATCCCATTAGGAGAAGGAAAGTGACAAAATGAAACCATCAAGGGCTATCCATGGCACTATGAGAAGGTTTATGAAAAGAAAGATACCATTGTCTCTTGTTCTAGACCATGAAGGGCTTTTAGTCCTTGACCTTCACCTCCATTAGGCTATTGTTGTTGAAGGCCATGCATTCTTCTTCCTCCAACAATGTTAGCTAGTTATTCTTAGATAAAAGTTCATATTTATAATGATAAAGAAACACCCATCAAAGAAAAGCCTTTGCAAACATATCTTTGAAGTACATAAGGATGAACTCTCCATCTTATCTTCTAGGTCTATTTATCGCTTACACATGCATTGTTCAAATGTTTTTCATAACCATCACTTGTTAGTTATATAATTGGTGGTCCAATCCATGAATTTAAGGTGCCTAATTACCTTATCTTTTGCAAAGATACATGCTCATGCTCTCCCATCCAAGAATCTAAAAGATTTCATGTGCAATAAACAAGAACTACTTGGCGCAAATGCCATGTCAAAGATCTGTCGCCTTATGAAAAGGATCTACCGTAGATGTAGCAAGTCAAATTCTTTATGCTTTCATAAATCCTTATTATGCTACATAGTGGTGTAGCAATGATAACAAATTTCCACTAACTTGAAGTACACATTATAACTCATAACCCTTACAATCAATACTTTTAAAGAAAGCCCAAAAGAGTATGTTTCCAACATTCATTTGGGAAATGGAATTTTAAACCATTTGAGGTATATGTTGAAAAATAATGCCACACGAGATCTCCTTGATGTTCGTTGTCATTTCAACCCTACAACTTGTATATTTTTGTTTCTTATCAAGAGCCAACATTACATATGGAAAGAAATATCTTATTAAAATCACAAGTAAATGAATATAGGCATGTTGTTTGTTTAAATGACCTTCCTTTCTTCACTTAATTTGTACACTTTCATTTATTGATGTAATGGATCCTTTAAGAAATATAGATTGGAGAGGAAGAAGAGTATCTCAAAAGTTGAAACCATATAAAAAAGTTTAGTTGACTTTAATGAATGGACCTTAAGAAGATGTGATCATAGATTTAAGCTTCCATTACATTCCCAATTTCATGTTTAAAGGTCCTACATGTCTCTTGATAGAAGACACATCCCTCATCAATATGGATATCTTGTTCCCTTTGCAGTTTCCATTTTTATGTGAATTCTATTTTGAACACAATACAAAGTGGTGTCATTACTATTGCTCCATTGGTAGATAAGTTTACAATATATGTGTGAACTTTCTAAGACTATTCCATGGTTAAATGAATAAAGAGTTCATGAGGAGTCTTACTAATTCATCCTTCATATAATAAAAACACAAAAAATTATGAGATGTAGTTTATGCACATTCCTACTATGCAATACAATATGTGACCTTACAAATCATATAGAAACATGTATCTTGAAAGGGATTGTTTATAAATTAGGGATAGAATTTATATAAGAATAATAGCACATACTACTGAAAGGTACTACAGAAAGTCTTAATAAGACATCACACAAGAAGAAATATTGTTTATAAGGATCACTACATTTCTTTGTTAGAATTTAATCTTCAATATGAAAATCTTAATCTAAATTACTACCAAACTTGCTTCCTTATTTCTATTTATGTCGTTCATTGTTTTAATTGAAAATGAATAAATAATGAGGAACATGTCCATGCTTGTTTCAGACATGTTGAATCTTTACTTGATAAATGAGCTTAGTGCTAGGGTCAACATTTCCTTGGGTGCAGCCAATCGCGAATCTATTTTCAGGGCCGTTTTGGGGCCACGACGTGATGCGCTCTTGGGTGAATATTTGAATTTTACGTGGACCCGCACTATCGTCGGCAATTTTTTCGACATCATGATGCCACACTGGGGTAATAATGAGACAATATATTCTGAATAACGCAGAGCTTGACACACGGCAGCTCTGCACTACATCATGCATCTCTGCACTGCTTCATGCAGCGTAATCTCTGATCACCTCTAATAACTATGCACTCTAGTACTCTAATAAGCATGTGAGCCCGGTGACTGGTTATTTTTATTGCACTCATTGAGATCATGCATGCTTAATCCTGGTAGTGGGTGAGCAGGCCACTGTAGAGGCTGATAATTTTGACTGCCAGCTAGGTGGAATCATAGCCACAATAGATGTGGTTGATGAGAGCCACCACCACGGGGAAGGAATTCCCACAAAAGTAAATCATGAAGCCTAATCACCTCTAATCACTCATTACCATGCACTCTAGTACTCTACTGAGCATGCGATACCGGTGAATGGTAATTTTTACTGCACTCGTAGTGATCATGCATGCCTAAGCCTAGTGATGGGTGAGCAAGCCACTAAGGTGGGCTAGTAATTTTAATTGCCAGCCCAATGGAATCATTGTTGTGACAGACATGGTTGATGAGATCCACCAGCACTGGGCAGTCATTCCCACAAAGTAAATCATGAAGCCTAATCACCTATAATCACTCATTACCATGCACTCTAGTACCCTATTGAGCATGCAAGCCTGGTGACTAGTAATTTTTATTGCACTCGTAGTGATCATGTTGCATGCTTAATCTCGATGGTGGGTGAGCATGCTACTACAGTGGCTGGTAATTTTAACTGCCAGCCGAGTGGAACTTATAGCTGTGATAGACGTGGTTGATGAGAGCCACCACCACCAGACAATAATTTCCACCAAAGTAAATCATGAAGCCTAATCACCTCTAATCACTAATTATCATGCACTCTAGTACTCTACTAAGCATGTGAGCCCGATGACTAGTAATTTTTACTACACTCATAGCGATCATGCATGCTTAAGCCTAGTAATGGGTGAGCAGGCCACTGCGGTGGGCTAGTAATTTTAATTGCCAGCCCAATGGAATCGTTGTTGTCATAGACGTGGCTGATGAGAGCCACTAGCACTGGGGAGTCATTTCCACAAAGTAAATCATGAAGCCTAATCACCTATAATCACTCATTACCATGCACTCTAGTACCCTACTGAGCATGCGAGTCGAGTGACTAGTAATTTTTATTGCACTCATAGTGATCATGCTCCATGCTTAAGCCTAGTCGTGGGTGAGTAGGCCACTGCGGTGGGTGGTAATTTTAATTGCCAACTCAATGGAATCATAGCCACGATAGACGTGGTTGATGAGAGCCACCACCATCGGGCAGTAATTTCCACCAAAGTAAATCATGAAGCCTAATCACCTCTAATCACTCATTACCATGCACTCTAGTACTCTACTAAGCATACGAGCTCGATGATTGGTAATTTTTACTGCACTCATAGTGATCATGCATGCTTAAGCCCATTGATGGGTGAGCAGGCCACTACGGTGGGCTAGTAATTGTAACTGCTAGCCCAATGGAATCGTTGTTTTGACAGACACTACTACACATGGGTCCTATTCCGATGCTTAAGCATCGACATTTAGCGTGTGCGGGGTGCTAATCGTTGGTAACCAAAGCAGGATTCGTTAAGTGTCGCTATATAGTGACTTTAGGAAAATGTCGCTATATAGTGACACTTAAAGAGCGTTGCTATATAGCAACACTTATTAGACTTGTAAATGGTCGCTATATAGCGACACTTATTAGACTTGTGAATAAAATTGCCAACCCAATGGAATCATTGTTGTGACAGATGTGGCTAATGAGAGCCACCAGCATCGGGGAGTCATTCCCACAAAGTAAATCATGAAGCGTAATTACTATAATCACTCATTACCATGCACTCTAGTACCCTACTCAGCATGCGAGCCTAGTGACTAGTAACTTTTATCGCACTCATAGTGATCATGCTCCATGCTTAAGCCTAATGGTGGGTGAGTAGGCCATTGCGGTGGCTGGAAATTTTAACTACCAGCTCAGTGGAGTCATAGCCATGTTAGACGTGGCTAATGAGAGCCACCACCATCGGGCAGTAATTTCCACCAAGGCAAATCATGAAGCCTAATCACCTCTAATCACTCATTATCATGCACTCTAGTACTCTACTGAGCATGTGAGCCCGATGAGTGGTATTTTTATTACACTCATAGTGATCATGCATGCTTAAGCCCAGTGATGGGTGAGCAGGCCACTGCGGTGGGCTGTAATTTAATTGCCAGCCTAATGGAATAGCTGTTGTGACAGACGTGGCTAATGAGAGCCACCAGCACTGGGGAGTCATTCCCACAAAGTAAATCATGAAGCCTAATCACGTATAATCACTCATTACCATGCACTCTAGTACCCTACTGAGCATGCGAGCCTGGTGACTAGTAATTTTTATTGCCTTCATAGTGATCATGCTATGTGCTTAAGCCCAGTGGTGGGTGAGTAGGCGACTGTGGTGGCTGGTAATTTTAAGTGCCAGCTCAGTGGAATCATAGCCATGATAGACGTGGCTGATGAGAGCCACCACCACCGAGTAGTAATTTCCACCAAAGTAAATCACGTCTAATCACTCATTACCATGCACTCTAGTACTCTATTGAGCATGCGAGCCTGATGACTGGTAATTTTTACTACACTTGTAGTGATCATGCCTATTTGATGGGTGAGCAGGCCAATGAGGTGGCTGATAATTTTAATTGCTAGCCCGATGAAATTGTAGCCATGACAGACGTGGCTGATGAGAGCCACCACCACCGGGTTGTAATAATTCCCACAAAAGTAAATCATGAAGCCTAAGCACATCTAATCACTCATTACCATGCATGCTAGTACTCTACTGAGCATGCGATCTTGGTGGTGACTGTTAATTTTTACTACACTCGTAGCGATCATGCATGCTTAAGCCTAGTGGTGGATGAGCATGCCATTGCACTGATTGGTAATTTTCATTGCCAGTGTGGCAGAGTCGTAGCCAAGACAAACATGGCTGATGAGAGCTACTAGCACCAGGTAGTAATTCACACAAAAGTAATTACCTCTAATCAATCATTACCATGCACTCTAGTACTCTCCTGAGCATGCAAGCTTGGTGACTTGTAATTTAATGCAGTCATAGTAATTATGCATGCAAGCCTGATGGTGGTAACTAGAAGGTGATTAATTACGGGCCACTTTGGTGGCTGGTAATTAACTGCTAGCCTAGTGGGTCTTAGTCGTCGTCACCATGGACATGGTTGGGAATCTTAGATGCCACCACCTCTAATCACTCATTAATATGCAAGGTAGTAATGCCTTCTTGAATTAAATAAAATTCGGGCCAACAAATGCCGTGGCTCTCACCTTGACAGTGTAATCGGGCTACAAACATAGGCCTCCCACTACTACACACAAACCCTATTATAGTGACACTTTAGTACTGATGTTTAGGATGCATGGGGTGCTAATCGTTGATATTAGAAGCGGGCTTTGTTAAGGGTCGCTATATAGCGACTTTAGGAAAACATCGCTATATAGCGACATTTGCCTAAAGTTGCTATATAGCGACCCTTATCATATTGCTAATGGTCGTTATATAGCAACACTGAGACAGTTTCCTATAGGGATGTTTTATAGAGAATTTTTTTCGATACCGACCTTAAAAGATAGTTTTTCCCAATGACAAAATTTTTTCAATTTTCATACATGTTTGATCCTTTGAGAGAATAAAAGTACAAGAGCATATATATCAAGCCTTTGAAGCTCATATATTCATGTCCAAGTTTGAGATGAAAAAAATCAATGAAGAGCATTTATATCAATGGCTTCATTCTAAGCCAAACCTAACGTGGCAAACAAGTTTATCTCTAATTCTATACCGAGTTGATCTCCTATATCATCATTGTACTCTAGCATCATACGTTCACCTAAGAGTACTTGATCATCTTCTTCAATAAAGTGTGGTGATTCTTGATGATCGTCATCTTCTTCCTCAATATCGTGATCTCCACCTTCCTCTCGTACGATGTCATTATGCGCATCTTCCTCTTGGCTCATATTGTGATCATCTTCTTCACTAGATCCATCTGGATCAGGTGGATCTGGCATTAGTAGTGGCATCTCCATATCCACATCTCTATCTTAAAAAATTTGCTTACTTCGTGGTGCAACTTGGATCACTTACCACTGATCTTGAATATAGCATTTCTAACATCCTCTTGTAAGCTCCTTTTTATTGTAATTGGGAGGATGAACTATCAAAGCAACAAAGAAGTCATGTCAACAATATAACATAATCATAATTACACTACCGCATCATGATTATCGGTACACTAATCTTACAGCTTAGAATACCTATAAGACCTTGTGACAATCATGGGACTTGATCCCACTAAGTTTATTGTCCTCTAAAAATGCTCCTTTCAAGCAATGCATGTACCCTATGGGTGTTTGAAAAGAGGCAATGTCCACCTTGACTGCTGCCTCCTCTCTCATAGACAGGATCCATGTTGCTTTTGAAAGGATAACTTTTCCTGAAGCACACACTTGGGGCCACAAATGAGACATCTGATTCATAGCAAGCAAGTCTTCTTGCACTCCTCTCGAGTCTTTGGAACCAACCAAGTGTGCCCAAATAGTAGCCCCCACATTCTTGAAGATATGCATGGGATCCAAGAGATGATTGATTTGTAACTGACCCCAATAAGGAAGCTCGTGAAAGATCGATAGCCTCTTCATAACATGAGGAGGTTCCTGTCGATTCGCCCTCCAAGCTTGAATCTAGTCACTTGCCTTCAAATATGGTGGTGGTGGATCAAGCTGACCTCGACATGTGAGATGGTCTAGTGGAAGGTATCGAGCATGACCTTCATAAACATTTTTCCTCATATGTTTGGAGTATCATGCAAGTGATTTCAAACCCGGTCCACAAACAGGACAAGAATGGTACCCACTTGTAACAAGTCGTGCACGTGTGCATGAATGTGTTAGTATAAGACATGCATGTGAAAGAGAGTCATAAAAGCATAATACTATATTATACATGTAAAGACACAACCATGTACCTATGCACTCTCCATATCCTGGGTAGTCATGCATGGTCCACATCAAGATACCCCTGATCAAAATATCATTGGTATGTCTAGGAGCTTTGGAAATATCAAAGACCCGCACTCCTCTCCATAAGATCTGTAACTCCTCTATCAAAGGTGCCATGTACACATCCATATTTTTGGCCTTGTACTTCCCTGGCACAAGTAGTGCAAGCATGAGGTGTCCCTTCTTTATTGTTAGCCATGGCGGGATATTGTAATTCACCAAGACTATGGGCCATGTCGACCAAGATGTTGAGCATAACCCAAAAGGATTCATGCCATCCATGGCGAGCCCAAGATGTAAGTTGCATGGCTCCCTCGCAAAGTCCGGCAACTGATTGTCTATGTGCTTCCAAGATGCACAATCTGCAGGAATCCTCAATGTGTCATCAGTGAACTGATGAGATGCATGCCATGTCATCAACTCCGTTATGGATTTGCATAGGAAGATGTGTTGTATTCTTGCAATGATGGAAAAGTGTCTTAAGACCTTTACCAGTATCTGCCCACCCTCTGCAAGTCACCTCTATATCATTGTTTTCCACACTTCAGACAACTAGCCAAATCTCCATGCTCATGATGAAAGAGAATACAGTCATTACGGCTCGGGGGGGTCACTCATCATATGTAACCTTATCATGTGAGTTCAATAGAAGGATATTTTTTATTCCTAAAATTTACAGAAATAAATATACATAAGGGACTATTTAAAATAGTTTTGGAAAAAATTTACAGATTTGTATAGAAAAGGGGTACATTTTATTTATGAAAAAATTTACCTCGGGGGGGTCACTATGTATAAACCCTCTATATCACGTGCGTTCAAGGCCTATTTCTAAAATCCCTTATCTGTAAATTTTTCATTAATAAAATGTACCCCTTTTCTATACAAATCTGTAAATTTTTTTCAAAACTATTTTAAATAGTCCCTTATGTATATTTATTTCTGTAAATTTTGGAAATTAAAAAAATCCTTCTGTTGAACTCACGTGATAGGGTTACATATGATGAGTGACCCCCCGAGAAATTTACAGATAAGGGATTTTAAATATAGGCCTTGAACGCACGTGATATAGAGGGTTTATACATAGTGACCCCCTGAGCATTACGGCAAGCATGGATGGTATCATAATCCATACCCACCATTGTTAGATCTTCTTCGCTTCATCTCTTGATGCGGGCATGGTATTTGGTGCAGGCAACATCTTCTGGAGCAACCTATCACAATTCAAACATACATAGGGTTTGAATAATGATGATTTGGTACACTAATCCTACAGCTTAGAATACCTATAAGACATTGAGCAAGCTTAGAAACCTACAACTTGACATTGAGCAAACATTTATAGACTCCTGCATTCTTTGAATTAGAGTGACAAAAGTCTCTATCTGTTTGCTCAGTAGTAGGCTATTGAAGCTTCATGTGGGAGGAAATAGAGGAGGAAAGAGAGGAAAAGAGAGGAGGAAAGAGAGGAGAAAAGAGAGGAAAAGAGAGGAGGAAAGAGAGGAGGAAAGAGAGGTGAAAAGAGAGGAGGAAAAAAAGAAAAGAGAGGAGATAAGAGAGAAAAAGAGAGAAAGTGAAAAGAGAAAAAGTGGGGATAAAAGAGAGAAAAAGTGGGGATGCAAAGGCTTCGAATAATGATGATTCTCAAACATACATGATGATTCTCAAAATAAACAATATCCAAATAATGAGTCAAATTAATACAGGAGCTAACCTCATTAAGGCTGAGACACTTGTATCCGACCACCCATACTTTGGTTATAGATTCAAGATTGAGAGACAAGCCCGTAGTTTAGACATTCTAGCACCCTTGTACAACTGTGTTGATTGCAACTCTCACATTTTAACCTCAGACTCTAACATCACGTGTACATGTGATGTAGTGCCCCTAAAAATAGAATCCATCATGTCCACCATACCCTCGTCATCATCTCCTAGACTATAGTCTTGCTCAAAGTGTGAAGGTATATGCGCAACCTCGTCACCCTCATCATCCTGTTTCAAGATTTCATGTAAATGTAAGATCTTGTCTCAAGGTTTCATGTCATAATGGTATCCAATATTAACCACAAAATCAAATAGCATTGACTTACCGATGATTTATCACCACATGCAACACCAACGGTAAGTACTGGTTCGGGATCCTCCCCATACATCCGCAAGTGGCGCATGATAATACGATGTTGGTGTCATACTTTTTGCTTGCAATGAGTGCAATGACATACAACCTCTTCGTAACCCACTCTATGCTCCCAGGCATTGGCACATCATCTAATGAGCTTCCACTCATCCCTTCCATGTGCACACTTCTAAAATCATAACATCAGCTGCCCATAAGCTCCTTTTCTCTCTTCTCACAATAAGTGCCCTGAACTGTCGCTATATAGTGACGCTTTGCTTTGTTCCGCCGTCGCTATATAGTGATGCTTTGCTCTGTTCCGTCGCTATATAGCGATGATTTTTGGATATAAGCGTCACTATATAGCGAAGCTAGGGGCTTAAACCCGAAACCCCACGCGACGCTTTCTTTAGCATCTCTATTGCGAGAAAAGCAAAAATCTATCCTCCCACCTTATATTCGATGACCTTGTTTTCCTCCTCTCTATTCTCCACTCTTCACCCCTACCCAGCCCCTCTCCTAACACTTGTGCTCCCTCTCCACCCTTCTCCCTCTTTGCTTGTGTGAAAAGAATTTTTTCAAGAAGGTGAGTCTCTTTAAGCAATGTAGGTTTGTTTTTTGTGAGATTTCATTTTGTAAGTGTTGAAGCATTTTCTCCTTGTATTGCTAAGGCTATGTGCTAGTTTTCATGCTTGATTTTCAGAAGTTAGGGACAAAAAACGAGATTTTGTGAAAGAAAGAAGACTCACCTCTTCTCTTTTTGGTATTTCTCTTCCTCCTCTTTCTCCTTATTTGTAGGTTTATGCTTGTCTCCTCAATCCAATCCCTTTGAGAAGTTGTCATTAGGGAAAAAGGGAACTCATTTTGGGGCCCTGTAAGAAATTCACTATTTTTCGATTTATTTCTCTCCTAAAATACCTCAAAAATAATAAAATACGGAAACATGGCTTAGAACTGTTAGTAAGGACTATAGAACTGTCAATTCAGAAAGGAATAAGATAATCTTTTGTCTGACTAGCATTAAATATCTCCTTAGATTTTTTTTTGTTTACCAAAGATTCCACATCTCTTTTGCTGACGTGTGCAGGCCTTTCATAAAGAATCCATCACTGAACTTGGTGATTGCAAGTTTTCAAAATATTCACATGGATACCGCCACACTTCCACGATTCATGTTACAAAATGACTATGAGATTGACAAGCAAACTTTGCAACCTCAGAAGCATAAAAAATGGCCGATACTAGTGAGTCACTATCTCAGAAGAAGCGATTACACCATCTTCACATCGACTTAGAAGAACAATATGCTCCAGCACAAAAAAGACGAAAGGATATGGTGCTGAATGCTCAACAGTAGGAAAATATGAGAAGAGAAGGGCTTCAACATATTAACTTATGGTGCGATGGAAGCATATATCCAAAATGTCAAGTAAAAAACTCTACACCTCCATTTGTCAATCCCACCACATTACTGAGGTTTGTCGGCGATGGATAAAATGGAATCCTTGGTTATATTTCAGCGTAGTCTGCATTTGCAGAAATGTATAAAATGATGTACCTACAAGAAAAGGGGGCCAAGATGCAGGAGATAGCCATGATGGGATATCTCAAGGTGTATGCCTCAGGCACACCTTAGTATCTATGTGTGAGTGCTAGAGGCACAGTTAGGTGCCCACAAGCATAGTTAGGTGGTGGAAAGCCACATAGGATGAAGAGAGAATCTAGGAGCAGATTGAGGAGATGATTGTGGAGCTCTGAAGTCATCAGTGATGTCAGTGAGCATGTATGAGGTGTCTACATAAGGACCTCACTCTTCTTCATTCCATAATGCAAGTATTTTGATTTTTTGTCCACTCTACTCTTTCTTTTCAGTTTACCAACATGGTATCAGAGCCATTTGATCCCCCCATTTCTACCACATCATCATCTTCTTCTCCATCTTCATCTTCACCATCTCTTCCTCTTCTTCCCAAAGTTTGCTTAAGCTTGTTCTCCTCTGGTTCCCCACCATTTTCCATGCCCTTCCTGCTAGAGATCCACCTTAAAGGGGTGAACCCCTGGCTGAAAGGAATTGAAGAAAGACGTGCTCGTTTCGTCGCCATTGCATGTAGTTTGTCAACCTTTGCTCCTGCGTTTTCCCTCAGCATACTCCATACTTCTCTAATTCCTTTCAGGGGGAGCTAGTCCATACCTAGAGACATCCTGTGCTGAAATCTGAGCAGCAATGGTTGCTTATTCAAGCTGAAAACAGAGAAAAACCAGTCGAAATTAGAAAGACTAGCTATGGTGCCCTGACGTGTTTTTGTGCCTGTTCTTCCCAGAGGACCTTCTGTGGTATATCAGCTCTCTTTTGCCTCAAAAACCCCCTTTTCTTTGCTTTGAAGAGTAAGATACAAGCCCTCCAAGTTCAGTCTTTTGATTTTGATAGTTTTGACAAGTTTTTGAAGATGATGCTACATAAGATGCTATTCTAGCATTTCTAGTTTTTTGAAACTTTCAATAACATTAGTACAAGTGTGGCTTCAGTTTTGCTTTGAATTGCTATACCTGGCTTTGATTGGAAATTTTTCATTTTAGCCACCTCTATGAAGCATGTAAGAAAAAGCATCATTGATTGAATATTGGTCACTAGTCTTTGCTACATCAAGTGCTTATATTTGGAAGCCTTTCAGTTGTTTTTTGCCTTGTAAGAGAGAAAGACACTACCCAATATCTGGGTTAGACCCTCTCATGGCTACCATATTGAGTTTAGATAAGTTCAATGGAAAGGGCTTCCACACATGGCAGATGAAGATGAAATTTGTATTGATGAGGGAAAACCTCTGGGGACTTGTCAAACCGACTTCAACCGCTTCTTCTACAGCCTCCAATGCTGGAGAATGCTCAACTCTAGCATGCTCGGCAAGGGATCCCGCTAGAGAGGAGAAAGCATATGGTATCATTGCTCTTGCTTTAGGAGATGATTATATTCATCACATCTCTGACTTAGAGTCTCCTTCAGAAGCTTGGCAGAAGCTTGACATGATTTTTGGTGCTAGCTCTCACATCTCTAAATTATCACTTAAAATCTCTTTCTTTGAATTGAAGATGGTTAGTGGTACTACTTTGGCAGCTCATGTCAACTATATGCGGAGTCTTATGACTCAACTAGCTTCTATCAACTCTCCTATTACTCCAGATGATGCTATGGCAGTGTTACTTAAGAGTATGCCTGAAGATTATGATCATATAGTTACCACTTTAAAAAATCTTCCTAATCCTAATCTTGAAGGTATTATCTCTGCTCTCCAAGAAGAAGAAAGGCATATGGAGCTCAGGAAAGGCAATGACACTATTTATGCTGTAAAAATCCAGAAGGGCAAGTTTACACCTTGCAATCACTGTGGAAAGACAAATCACCTTTCAAAGGACTGCTTCAAAATCAATCCATGCAAACACTGTGGCAAAAACAACCATCATGAGAAGTTTTGCAGAGCCAAAGCAAAGACAGAAAATGCAAATCTACTTTCAGATGATGAGCCTCCACAAGATGAGGCATCCTTTGAAGATTATGCATTTTAAATCATCTCTATGTATGCTCCAAATCTCTCTTTTTATGTCAAGGTACTTAGCCTAGATAGTCCTCCAAAATGAATAAAATAAACTATTGTGTTTTGTTTGTTTTGTACTCGGGGGGGTCACTATGTATAAACTCTCTATATCACGTGCGTTCAAGGCCTATATTTAAAATCCCTTATCTATAAAATTTTTCATTAATAAAATGTACCCCTTTTCTATACAAATCTGTAAATTTTTTCCAAAACTATTTTAAATAGTCCCTTATGTATATTTATTTCTGTAAATTTTAGGAATAAAAAATATCCTTCTTTTGAACTCACGTGATAGGGTTACATATGATGAGTGACCCCCCCGAGGTTTTGTAAACACCTCTGGTCACCTTATGATGAAGGCCACGTGTATGTTTTGGGTTTCATATGGTAGATTGCAAGATTGCAGCCACTCCCATGGAATAGAGTTTGAAACTTACTAAAGATTCAAAAAAGCCTACATTCAATGATAGCTACTACAAGCAGCTCATCAGATCTCTTATATATCTGACAATCACACGACTAGATATTTGTTATGCAATAAGCTCACTAGCACAATTTATGGCAAATCCAAAACAGTCTCACTGGAATGCAGCCAAAAGAGTCTTGAGATACATCAGAGGTACAAGACAGTTTGGGATAGAATACAGAGAAAGTCTCATCCACGGTTGCATGGATACTATGATAGTGACTATGCCGGAGATCATGAGACCAGGAGATTGACACAAGGATATGCATTTTTCCTTGGTCAAGGTGCTATATCATGGTTGTCAAACAAACAGCCAACTATTTCTTTGTCTTTGACTGAAGCAGAATATAGAGGACTCACTACAAGTGCATGTGAGACTATATGGCTCAGAAGACTATTGTCAGAAATAGATTACTTTGATGAGTCAAAGCCAACAACAATATACTGTGATAATCAATCACCTCAAGCATTGGCCAAGAATCCAGTATATCACTCCAGGACAAAGAACATTGATGTCAGAGAGCACTTCATCAGAGAAAGAGTGTTACTTGGTGACATCACACTGTAGCATTGTGATCTCAAAGAGAATGTTACAGACATCTTTACCAAACCACTTGGTAAAGAGCTATTCAAGAAACACTGACTAGCTCTTGGTTTGATGCGGAGGAAGGACGTTCCCATTAAAGGGGTGAGATGGAATGTAATGCTCAGTCCTTCTTCAATTCCCCATAATCATCATCTTGAGGGAAGGCCTACTTCATGATGTTGATCTTGAGGGAAGGTGTTGAGAGTTCATGCTCAACATCATGTGATCACGTGTGCATAGCACCATCATGTGATCATATGTGCATAACACTAACCTTATAGAGTGCTATAAAGGAAAGTATTAGATCCCCTAACCCTAACCTTCAAATGGGGTTGTATATATTCTATTTTTTCAACTAAATCTAGTGTACAATTAGTCATTTGTAGTGTGCTCTCTAGCTGTGCCCTCTCTCCTCATCTTCACTGTTCTCCTCTCCCCTCTTCATATTTTGTCATGTTTGTGGTCTCTTGTGGAGCAGTTCCTAATTATGGCCTCTCTTGGATGTTTTTTTGTACCAAAAAGCTCCGCCTACTACATCCCACCCTCATAGGTTGTTCCCGAATTATCCTTAAATGCTTCCTCAACCTTGTGCTTAGGTTTTGTGCACTACAACAAAAAGTATGGGTCATCTTCCTCATTCTCCCTACATGCAGCAACAATTGCAAAGTTATCCCCCTCTTCCAGATAGTTAGTGAGGTCATCAAAATTCTCCCCAAACTTTGGCGAGTTGTTTGTCTCTCCATTGTTTGTCACTCCATCTGAATGTAGAGGGAAAACTTGAACTCGCTCCCATGTCTTCAGAGTTGCAATGTTCTCACAATCGTCATGATCCCCTATGATGCACGCACTATAGAAACAAGAAAGTTTGCTTGTTTTAATCAATTGGTCATTTGCTGTGCAAACCATGAACTCCTTTAATTTTCTTGCAATCCTTCTAGGTTCTCCTTTGCACTTCATCCACTTTCACTTCATGGAACACTCTTCGTACGATAGTATTCTTAAGGCTTTGTTTATTGTATGTTGAATGCACATCTGTGGCCGAGGTTGACTATAAGCCATGTTACACAATCATGGTCATCATTGAGTTAGGGTTTACAAGAAGTTGAATTAAAGGACCGCCACCCCTATTTATGAAGAAAATCAAGTATGGATTCAAGACTTGAATACTTGTGCCTTCTAGCATGATCAAGTCATAGCGCAACACTACACCATGAAAGATTCATGTGAAGATTGTGGGAGAGAGGGAAGGAGTCTCACTTGAGGCTTTCTCACAATCACAATGGGGGAATACACACAAAGGTGGAGGTTAAAAACAGTTTTCCTCTTCTTAGTTGTGAAAGCCAAAAGAACTCTAGTACAAAGAAATAGAAGAACCCTATATGTGGGTCTCAAACCAAACTCAACTAACTAAGGTGGCATACTAACTGAGCCACAAACTAGAGTAGATAAGGATAGCTGTCATCCAGCTATTATTCGTGGGCGGTGTACCAACCGCATCTCCAGCTAACAGGTCAGTGACATAAATGCACAACAGTCACCCTGGCATATCGCGAGTGGAGCTCGATATCTCAACACTCCCCCTCGAGCTCAATCCCAATTCCTGCACACCAAGCAGGTCTCTGAACTTGCGCAGCTTCTCTGCGCCCAATGCTTTCGTGAAGATGTCAGCTACCTGATCCTCTGTGCTAACATAAACTAGATCAATGAGACCTAGTAATACCTTCTCCCGCACATAGTGATAATGCACCTCAATGTGCTTTGTTCTGGCATGAAAGACTGGGTTCTTTGCCAAATGTATACTACTCATGTTGTCACAATAAATGACAACTGGCCCATCTGTAGACTGATGCATATCATAGAGTAGCTTATGCAACCAAGCTACCTCACATGCAGCCATTGCTGCACCCTTGTACTCAGCCTCTGTGCTCGACAAGGCAATTGTAGGCTGTTTCTTGCTGCTCCAAGTGACTGCAGCACTCCCAAAAGAGAACACATATCCACTGGTAGATCGTCTATCAGAAATGCTACCAGCCCAATCAACATCAGTGTATCCATGCAACTGTATCTGAACCCCAGTCTCATAAAATAGTCCATACTGCAATGTGGACTTCACATACCTGAGTATGCGTCTAGCCGCATCCAAATGCGGTTTCCTTGGAGCCTGCATAAACTGACTTACCAACCCAACAGCATAGCTCAAATCTGGCCTGGTAATAGTCATGTAAATCAAACTTCCTACTATGCGTCTGTACATAGTAGGGTCTTCCAGAAGCTCACCTGCATCTGTGCTCAGCTTCACATTCTGCTCCAAAGGAACTGAAATAGGCTTACAGCCTGTCATCCCATATTTGGACAGCATGTCCAATCCATACTGCCTCTGCAAGAGCTGTATCCCACTTGGTGATCTAATCACCTCAATGCCCAAGAAATAACGCAGCTCTCCCAAATCCTTCATCTCAAACTTCTGCCTCAATAGCATTTTCACATGAAGGATATCTTCATCACTATCACCTGTGATGATCAAATCATCAACATAAATGACCAGTAGCATAATCCCTTTCTCTGTTTTTCTCACATAGAGTGAGAAATCTGCCTTGGAAATCTGAAAGCCAATAGTGACAAGATACTGTCCTATCTTGTTAGACCATGCTCTAGGTGCTTGCTTCAAGCCATACAAGGCTTTCTTCAACCTGCAAACAAACTCAGGATGAATAGCATGAACATAACCTGCTGGCTGCTCCATAAAGACCTCTTCTTGCAAATCACCATGCAAGAAGGCATTCTTTACATCCATCTGATGTAAAGACCATCCCTTTCATGCAGCCATAGCAATGGCTGCTCTTACGGTTGCCATCCTTGTAACCGGGCTGAAAGTTTCTTCATAATCAATGCCATATGTCTGTGCATACCCCTTGACAACTAATCTTGCCTTGTATCTATTCACAGAACCATCTGCATTGTGCTTGATCTTATAAACCCACTTACAGCCAATTGCATTCTTGCCTTTAGGCAAAGGCACCAATTCCCATGTAGCATTAGCATCCAAGGCATCCATTTCTTCATCCATGGCTTTCTCCCATTTTTCATTTCCCATGGCTTGCTCAAAAGAAGTGGGTTCTGGTTCCTGTATCACTTTGACCATATAGGCATAGTGAATGGCTGTAAATCCATCATATTTCAGCCTACTATCCACAGGATACCTAACCCTGGTAGACCTGCGCAAAATAGGCTCACTTCCAGGTGCTCTCAAAACATCCCTGGTCTTCCTTACTCCAGGTGTAACAACAGAAGGAATACCCAACTCATCATCAATGCTCTATTCTGAGCCACTGGATTCACCATCCACATAAGAGTGACCTGCATTCACATCAAACATGGGCTGATCTACCTTCTCTTTTCCTTTTTGTGATACCTGCGTACCACTATCTGCATTGCTTTGAGGGGATTCTCCTGATCTCAATCTGCCTGTCCATGGCGAAGTATGTGAACCACTGGTAGAGGACACTCCAGGTCCACTGATATTTTGTGATTGCTGCTGTGCATTCTGTGCAGCATTACCATTTTGTGCATCTACATCAATCATCACATTTACTGGTTTATACCAGCTGCTCATCTCATCAAAAACAACATCTCTGCTCACTATGAACTTATGTGTAGAAGCGTTATAGCATCTATACCCTTTCTGCTGCAGAGAATAACCAATAAAGACGCACTTCTCAGCTTTTGGATCCAACTTGGACCTCAACTCATCTGGCACATGGACATAAGCAATGCAACCAAAAATCTTCAAATGAGAAATATCTGGTTTCCTACCAGTATACATCTCCTCTGGCATCATCCCATGTATTGCTGCAGTGGGAGTCCTGTTCATTATATAGACTGCTGTAGCAACTGCTTCAGCCCAATAATAATCTGGTAGATATTTTTCATTTAGCATAGCCCGAGACACCTCTCCAATATGCCTGTTTTTTCTTTCTGCAATTCCATTTTGCTGTGGGATATGACTGCATGAATATTGCTGCTTTATACCATGCTCCTGCAAGAACCTTGCAAACTCATTTGAGAGGTACTCTCCCCCTCCATCTGACCTTAGGCATTTCATTTGCAAGCCTGTTTCTTTTTCAACCATAGCTTTGAAAGCTTTGAAGTGCCCAAACACTTCACTTTTCTTTTTCATAAAATACACCCACAGTTTTCTGCTGAAGTCATCAATAAATGTGACAAAATAGTGACAACCTCCAATAGATGCAGCTTTTGTAGTCCACACATCAGAGTGGATTAATTCCAATGGTTTTTTACTCTCTTGAACATGCCTAGGAAAAGGTTTCCTTGCCTGTTTCCCAAATTGATAGGCTTCACAAATCTTGTGCATTTCTGCAACCTTGAATTTTGGCAATCCTGCAACAATATTTTGGGCTTGCATTGATTTAAGTCGCTGTATATTAACATGACCAATGCGTTTGTGCCAGATATCAATATCTGCAACTACACCGGTCCCATGTGCAAACATTGCTGCACTCAATTTAGGCATGTCTGCATCCAACGTAAACATCCTGCCCTTCTTCTTTCCTTTTGCTATCAAGCGACCATTATTTTTCATATCCTCAACAAAGCATCCATGAGGATTAAATCTGACCTGCAAGCCCTGCTCAACCATCTGACCAACAGAAACCAGGTTCTTGGTGATGTTCGGGACATGAAATACATCAGACAAGTATTTCTTTTTCCCATCCTGCATAGACAAAGGAATTTTGCCAATCTGCACAATAGGATGTGCAGTATCATCACCAGTCTCCACAAATCCTAGTTTTTCCATTTTTCTTGCATCCTGCATCCATTCAGCGTGACCTGTCATGTGGTTTGACGCACCCGAGTCAACATACCACACATCATTGCTTTCTTCTGCACTTGTTACAGAATTTGTCATATGCTGCACCATAAACAAATGCTCATTTCTGTCATCACCCTGTCTACTAGAGGATGCATAATTGCCTTGCTGCAATTTTCCATTCATAATGTCATTCTGCTTTTTATAGCAGTCCTTAGCCATATGACCCATTTTGCCACAATAGTAGCATTCAATATTGTTGTTTGCATTTTGGCCTCTCTGCCATCCACCACGGCCTCTTTGGCTCCCCCTGCCTCTAGAGTTCCCACGTCCTCCTGCATAGGACTGGTTTTCTTGCGTTTGCTGCATATTCTGATTTCTACCACGGCCTGCAGATCGGCCTCCTCTACCTCTGCCTCTACCTCTGCTAGCATTTGAGTAGAAGACAGTTTCTTTTGAAGTTCCTGCTGAAGAAGATGCACCCCCATTTCTCTGCTCTTCAGAAATTAGAAGAGCAATCAACTCCTCAAAATCAGGAAAGTTTTCACGGACGGCGGCAATGGATGTCCAGAACTGTGCATAATCCTTTCCTAGACCATTCAAGGTCACAGAAACCAAATCGTCATCATCCACTGGCGACCCAATGGAAGCAAGTGCATCTGCAATTTTCTTCACTTTCATGTGGTAGTCATTTATGCTCAAATTTTCTCTTTGCACATTGTGCAACTCCTGTTTGAGTTGCATTTTCCTGGCTTGCGTATTTGTGCTATACATTTTTGCCGAAGTATCCCATGCCTCCTTTGGCATATTTGCATCCTGAATATGCACAATCATGGAGTCCGAAATACTGATAGACAGCCAGTACATAACTTTCCTGGCTCTCTCATGCCATCCTTTGAATGCCTGCATTTCCTGTTGACTAGGAACATTAGGAAGAACAGGTTCTTCTTCATTTCCTGTAATGAATTCCCAATAGCCTTTTCCCATCAAGAAATTCGTCATTCTAAACTTCCATGCCTGGAAGTTGTTCTTGTCAAGCTTTTCAGTGACAATCTGTGAAAGAGAATCAGATGCCATTACAGAACACTGCAAAATATTCTGTCACTGCAAAAAACACAGCTTTTTGCCTCACACGGGAGATCTGCAAAACTGATGAAAGTGGTATTTCACCACACAGTCACTTCCTAGTGACGATTTTGCATCAACAGGCAACAGGCATGAATCTGTAACTCCCAATATCTCTGCACACAGGCATACGATGCAATTTCTGTGGCACCTTTCCACCAACTAGCCGCGCAGTGGTCGCACAGCCAAAAACAGGGCCTTTTTCTGAGTGCCTGCGAAGAACTTCCGCCTTCAAAACGGGCCCCGAAACGGCCTCAAATCAGAAAAATAAAGTCACTAAGGGCTTCGCCCACTCCCGCAGCATATACTGCGCTCTCGCCTCACCGCGAAGGGCGTCTCAATCTGAAACAGTGCACTCCTGCACTTCTGGCTGTGCTACCTGCAGAGATTTGCTCCCAAACTCGAAATACGAAAGCAACACTGGTCCTCTTACCAGGACACCACGAACTTGGCTTGCTTTCTTGAGCTCCTTACCACGAACAAGGCTCTGATACCATGTGAAGATTGTGGGAGAGAGGGAAGGAGTCTCACTTAAGGCTTTCTCACAATCAAAATGGGGGAATACACACAAAGGTGGAGGCTGAAAACAGTTTTCCTCTTCTTAGTTGTGAAAGCCAAAAGAACTCTAGTACAAAGAAATAGAAGAACCCTATATGTGGGTCTCAAACCAAACTCAACTAACTAAGGTGGCATACTAACTGAGCCACAAACTAGAGTAGATAAGGATAGCTGTCATCCAGCTATTATTCGTGGGCGGTGTACCAACCGCATCTCCAGCTAACAGGTCGGTGACATAAATGCACAACAGTCACCCTGGCATATCACGAGTGGAGCTCGATATCTCAACATGCCAAACTGGCAAAGAGGGGATCCCTTTGTGCTTTCGACATGAAAATAACTAGCGTTGATCTTTTCTTGTCTTCTAAAGGGCCGTGTATGATAAACTTTACAAGGTCAACTATCCCCGCAACTCCAAAGTCTTGCAACTCATCCAAGTTAAACACACATGACTTATCCCAAGCATCACTGCTCATTGCCATGAAGTGCGATCCTCAAACCTACATCTATCAAGGAACCTGTTCTTTGTTGTGACTATATATCTCTTCTCGATGTCATTCTCATATCTACTCTAATAGAGATCAGCTTCACGAGCAAAGTCACTATCTTTAAACTCTTCAAAGGCTTTGAGAAAATCAAATGGCATTTTAGCGTTCCCAGTATTTTCATACAACTTGCATGCAAAATGCACATCCAGCTTTCGGTGATTTGTGAACAAGGAAGCTTTTATCCACTTCCACTTTAGTTGCACTTCTTTTGAGAGTGGTCACAGGAGAATGAAAAGTTCTCCATATGGTCCTAGCTGTGAGCAACATCTCTAAAGTGGAGGTGATCTTTTGTAGTGCATGAATGTCATGATTAAGTCTTTCTGACTCAATCAAATATTTTTTCTTGTTCTTGAAGATACAAATGCATGCATAATAGTAGTGAAATTGAGGCACACTCACGAAGGTTTGATAAGTAATATCTCCTTTGTTGTATGCCTCTCTAGAACACTCATTACAAGCATAGGCATAGTGCTAACCATCTATTGCCTCAAATGTGCAATGAGCTAAGAAATTTCTTTTGGCATCCTTTATATGTCGTTCTGGATCATTCACTAAACTCCGTCCTTCTTGAAGTGATGGAACTAAATTTCCAAGGAACTTAGTGAATTGCATCTCAAAATCTATAGGCTGAGAATTGATGGATTAACTAGAATCTCCTTTGATTGGTTAAAATGCCTTTGGACGGAGTACCAAATTAGAAACAATTGGTTTTTTTCCATCAATCAAAGCCTGAAAAATCTTTTCAGCAAAGACAATATCTATGGTCCTGCTGTTGGTGAAGACGTTTGCTTTGACCACCATTGAAGCATGTATAACTTGAGTCTTCTGGCCCCATATATATCCTAGATCCTCATCTGTCACAGTGTCATTCAAGCGAAGATTTAGGTTCTTCATTGATAACATTTCTGCTTCTAAATCTGACTCCATTTCAAGACCCTCCATATCCTCTTCATGTTCTTCCTCTTCTCTTCTTTGGCCTTTCTTTGTATATGAATGACCTCTTTTTCGAGTTATAGGACTTGGAACTGTAGCTCCTGAAGTACTTGCCTTTTGCATTTGACATGGGGGTTTATTTTTTAGGGGCTCTATGTGAACCGCTTTAGATCGCCCTACTTCTTCTTCTATTGCCTCAACTTCAAGTATACTTAAGGGTTGCACTTGTTCTGTTATTCCATCAACTTCATGAGTTACACCATCTAAGTGAGTAATACCATGAACAAGAGATGCATGTGCATGTCCTATCTTATCTGATGCATGTCGTGTCTCAGTCAATTCAATTCCTGTCTGAGATGCATGTGCATGTCCTCTATCATCTGATGCATGTCGTGTTCAGTTCCTGTCTCAAATGTAGATCCCTTGTAAGCATCCATGTGTACAAGACCCTCATCCAATGCTACAATGTTTTTTGTCTCATCCAATCTAGTTCCTCTCTCATTTGTATTACCATGAACTAGGTCTACATGGCATGTCTCATCACTTCCTTTCTCATGTGTGGATTCTTGCACCTTAGGTCCCTCCAATGAAGTTGAACCTTGTTCGATGACACCCTAAAAGCATTCAAGGATAATCTTTGACTGCATTTTTCTTGCTTCCTTAATGGGAAATTCCTCCCACACATGTTGGAGGATCTCCTATGCAGGAACCAATTTAGGAAATATAGGTGCTTTTGGCGGTGGCATCACAAAGTGCATTGCATCTTTCTTTGAAAGAAGAAACAATCTGTTGCTCATTCTTGACTTTGTGTAAATCATCATTGTACTGCTATCTTTTTCAATTTTTATTCCTAGTAAGGTGCCCCCTTGAATCAAATTGCTCTTTGAGAAAGATACCTCTGATGCCCACTCATCTTTCTCCAACTCTCTCTTTGTCATCACTAGAATGAGATTTCCTTTACTCAATACCAAGGACCATGCTTTCTTTGTTGTGTCAACAATGGTCCAGTTTGTGAAGTCCTTTGGGGCATAAATTCTTCCATTGTCATACCATTGACAAATGCTATAGCCTCAAGATCCATCTTATATTAAAGCACAACAAAAATTTTAGGTACTTTGACAAACTACAATTACTTTGATAAATCAAAAGTACAATGAGTCCCATTGATACACATCAAGTTTTCATTCTTCCCAATCATATAAGTGTCAATTTCATGCTTTGGGAATAGCGTAAAAGCCTTTACAAGGATTAGATACATGTATAAATGTGAAAAAAAATAAGGATTTACAATGAACTCGTGGATAGTGTAAAATGAAATAAAGTATAATCGAATACAAATTTGAAGTCTGTCAGATATAAGTGCAAAATGCTCTGTCAACTCCCACAACTGGTACAAATATAATCTGCTCTATCCAAACCCTTAACTGATTCAACTGTAATCTATCATGTCCACTGATACAACTTCCATTCATCTTAAAAGTTTTAAAACCTTGATCATTGCTTAAATGGTAGGGTTGATGTGAGTGTGAAACTAAATGTGAATGAATGGACTGACTTCAATTAGGAACTAGTCGAGAAATTTTGAGCATGGCTTTGATTGTTTTTCAAACTAATCTATGCTAATCTAGACTACACCAACCGTTGAAGCAAAGAAAAGCAAGAAATAATTTATTTTCCATTATTCTTTTCAATATGCTTAGGTTGCGAGTTAAAAGCAAGAAATAATCTATTTTCCTTTGTTCTTTTTAATATACTCAAGTTGCGAGTTTAAAAAAGATAATTTTTTATTTATAAAAACTAATTTACTTACAACTCATAAGAATTTAACATTCACATTAATAAGAAGTTAAAATCTTAATAAATTTAAATTTAAATAATAAAAACTACAAATTTAAATTGACTCCAAACCCTAAACATAACCCCAAACCTTGAACCCTAAACCAAAACCCCCAAACCCTGAACCCTAAACCCAAACCCCCAAACCCTAAACCCTAAATCCAAATCCCTAAACCCTAAACCCTAAACTCACAAACCCTAAACCCTAACCCCCAAACCCTAAAACCTAACCGCCAAACACTAAACCCCCTCAAAACCCTAAACCTAAACCTCAAAACCCTAAACCCTAAACCCAAACCCCCAAACCCTGAATCCTAAGCCCAAATTCTCAAACCCTAAACCCTAACCCACAAACCCTAAACCCTAATCCCTAAACCTTGAACCCCAAAACCTAAACCCTAAACCCTAAACCCTAACCCCCAAAGACTAACGCCCTAAACACTAACCCCAAACCCAAACCCTAAAATATAAACCCCTAACCCCAAACCCTAAGCCCTAACTCCCAAACCCTAAACCCCCAGTCCCCAAACCTTAAACCCAAACCCCCAAACTCTTTTTTAATTCAAATTAATTTAACTTAAAACTAATAAGAATTTAAAATTCACAATCATAAGAAGTTTAAATTTTGACAAAGTAAATTCTTATTAGTTTGAAATCACAAAATTTGAAATATAAATAAATTTAATTTAACTTAAAGTTTATGAAAAATATAAAATTTTAAATAGAAAATTAAGAAAATAAGACTTAAAATAAAAAATTTAATATTTGGAGATTTATTACAAAGAGGAAGGAAAGCCTAGGCTAGGTGCATCAATGGTCGACTATCGAATGCAAAAGCACCCTAAATTGATAGATGAGATGGTATCCCACCTATTCAATTATGGATGGATGGTAGCATTGTATCGAATGTGTTTTGTAGAGGGCGAGAGGCAAGAAGTAGTCTCACTATGTCAAAGGCAAAGGGAAGGCTAAAGAAGTGGAAAGTGTAGAGAAATTAAAACCCCATAAGCCATCCAAAGTCTTAGATTAAGGTTAAGGAAGTGGAGCAACTAGGATATTAAGTAGAGAGACGGATGCATCCCCATATTAGTTGTGCCAAGTAAAGCACCATAAATGATGAATTTGCTGAGAGAGCACCAATTTTTAAGTGCCAAAGCATTTACAAGATTCTCCCAAGCTTCAAGCTCTACAAAGGAAATATCAATAGTGCCATGTGATGTATCGTGTTGTTGAAAGGTCATGTTCCAAATTGCATAATACCAATAAAGTTATCCTTCCTTTCAAGATGTGCTAACATACATCTCATAGCTACATGAGATGAATTTGGATAAGCATACGCTGACACTAGAGTAACAAGAAAACCTTGGAGTAATTTTAATATATATAAAGGAGTCACTCAAATAAGCCACCCAAAATTTTTGTTGGAGCTAGTTTTAATGAGTAAGACAATTGTAGCTCTTCCTTGCATGGGACAATTCAACAATAGATTATATCCAAAATGCTTCAAACCATCATAGAGTGAGCATAGGATGTGAGCCATTTTTTAGCCTTGCAAGGTGAAAATGTTTGACCTATCCACGGATAACATGTAAAGAATCGTGCATTGCTCCAAAGGAGAAAATGCCATGCACAGTAGATCCAAACTCAACCATACTAATACTAGATCATGTGACTTGGTCTCCTATAGTTGTAAAGATTTCTTAGTCCTTTTTATAAATAATAAATAAAATACCTTGTTTTGAGGAAAACCCTTGTAAAATTGTTCTCTTGCCATGGTAGCCCCCATTTGACATTTATTTAAAGCTAACCAGCTTATGTTCTTCGGTACTTTACTCAGCATACTCGATATTCTACTCAGTGTACTAGATATTCTACTCAGTGCACAAGTTATGCTATTGGGTGCAAACTAGTATATGTATGGTCCCAACTACCCTATGTTAGTTAGTCAACGTTCATGCAAAGAGTACTAACTTGGCATACTTCTACTCATGTGCTAGTTAGATAGCAATTGTAAGCTAATGTTTTATTGATGATAGAAACATACTAAATAGAGGTACTCCACTTATTTCAGCTTTCCTTGTTGGATTGTCATTTTTTGTAGATCCATCAATATGTAGCAAAGATGCACACTCTTCAACTCTAGAGCTGCACTATGGAATTACAAAAATGGTTGATAACATTGTGAGAGACCTTATAGATGTCTAGGATATGACCCACAAGGTATTGTAGCTATGGATATCCAAGACGACAGTCCCTCGGGTCACCTCCTAGAAAGGATGCTGAGGAAGAAGGGCTGGGATCTCCTAGGTTCTAGGGTCATTCCCACAACATAGTATACTGGGGTGTGTGGAGTACAACACATAGCTATTGTATCCAAGCCATTTGGGCTGTATACTAGGGTGTGTAGAGTACATCATATAACTATTGTATCAAAGACATTTGGGCTAAGTAATAGAAGGGGTATTTATACATATGTATGATCATTTTATATTAGCTCATTTGGACTTCTTCAATGTATGAATTTATATATATGATGTTATATGTTTGATTTTATATGTCCAGATTTATATGATTCACTATGATTTTTTATGGTTCATTATGATTGTATTTCTATATGTTTATTATAGCTCATTATGGTCATATGTTTATTTCAAATCTGACTATGATTTGCTTAAATCTATTTAGGTTTATTGAAGTATATTCTACACATTTGGCTTTTTCAAGTTTCCACACATTTGTATTTTCAAACACAAGGTCGTCTTTTCACACAATTTTCAAGTTTCTACACATTTGTCTTTTCAAACACAAGAATTCATAGTTTAAAAAAAGGCGAGAAATTTGAAATTCAAGTTTCCACACATTTCTCTTTTCAAACACCAAGGTTTATAGTTTTGTTTGTTTAAGTTTCGACTAAATCACACACCAAGGTAGATAGTTTTGTTTGCAAGTTTCCACATGTTTACATTCTCCTTCACTATCTCTCCTCTAATATCCCTCATTGATCGTAGCTCCCAAATTCTTTCATCAAAACATCTCTCTTTTATCCCTCCTTGATCGTCGCCCACTCATTTCTCCTCCTCATTGGTAAGATTTTCTATCTCTGAGAGTCACAGTCTTTCATTCTTACTCTCTCTATCCCTCTCTCTTGTACTCTCTCTTACTCCCTCCCTCTCTAAATTTTCATCTTTTGTCAATCTCTCTCATCTCCTCTCTTCCTCTTCTTCTCTCTCTCTCTCATGCTAGTACGCTTCTCTCTCTCTCGTCTCTCCTCTCCCTCTCTTTTTCTCTTCTCTCTCTCTCTCTCTCTTTCCTCTCCTTTTTATTTCCTCTCCCCTCTCCTCTCCATTTCCTCTCATCTTTATTTACTCCCTTCCCTCCTCTTCATTTTCCCTCTCTCTCTCTCTCTCTCTCTCTCCCCTCCTCTCCGTTTCTTCTCTATCGCATTGCATACTCTCTCGCTTCATTCCTCTCTCTCTCTCTTTCTCTCCTCTCTCTCTCTCTCTCTCTCTCTCTCTCTCTCTCTCTCTCTCTCTCCCCCTGTCTCTCTCACTCATGCGCTGCGCCTCTCTCTCTTCTCTCTCGCTCTCCTACTCTCTCTCCCACTCTGTCCTCTCTCTCTCTCTCTCTCTCTCTCTCTTGCCCCTCTATCTTTCTCTCTCTCTCTCTCTCTCTCTCTCTCTCTCTCTCTCTCTCTCTCTCTCTCTCTCGCACTGCCGTGATAGCGTGCCCCTCTCTCTCTCTTTTTCTCTCCCTCCCACTCTCTCCTCTCTTTCTCGTGCTCCCTCCCACTCTCTCTCTCTCTTGTGCGTAGTGTGCCTCTCTCCCTCTCTCTCCTCTCTCTCTCTCTCTCTCTCTCTCACACCCCCTCTCTTTCTCTCCTCTCTCTGCTCTCTCTCTCCCACTCTCTCCTCTCTCTCGCACTGCCGCTACTGCGGCAGCGCATGTCTCTCTCTCTCTCTCTCTCTCTCTCTCTCTCTCTCTCTTTCTCTCCTCTCTCTCTCTCTCTCTCTCTCTCTCTCTCTCTCTATCTCCCCCACTCTCTCCTCTCTTTCTCTCTGTCGCATGCTACCGCGGCAGTACACCTCTCCCACACTCTCCTCTTTCTCTCTCTCTCTCTGTCTCTCTCTCTCTCTCTCTCTTTCTCTTTCTCTTCTCTCTCTCTCTCCCACTCTCTCCTCTCTCTCTCTCTCTCTCTCTCTCTCTCTCTCTCGCCCCTCTCTTTCTCTCCTCTCTCTGCTGTCTATCTCTCTCTCCCCCCCACTCTCTCCTCTCTCTCTCTCTCTCGCGTGTTGCTATGATAGCGCGCCTCTCCCACACTCTCCTCTCTTCTCTCTCTCTCTCTCTCTCTCTCTCTCTCTCTCTCTCTCTCTCTCACTTCATCCCTCTCTCTCTCTCTCTCTCTCTCTCTCTCTCCTCTCTCTCTCTCTCTCTCTCTCGCTTTCCCACACACTCTCTCTCTCTCCTAGTCTCTTCTCTCTTTTTCTCTCTCTCTCGCTCGTGCGCTGCGCCTCTCTCTTCTCTCTCGCTCTCCCATTCTCTCTCCCACTCTCCTCTCTCTCTCTCTCTCTCTCTCTCTCTCTCTCTCTCTCTCTCTCGCCCCTCTATCTCTCTCTCTCTCTCTCTCTCTCTCTCCTCTCTCTCGTGCTACCACTGCCGCGGCAGTGCATCTCTCTCCCACTCTCTCTCTCTCTCTCTCTCTCTCTCGTGCTGCCGCTACTGCGACAGTGCATCTCTCTCTCCCACACTCTCCTCTCTCTCTCTCTCTCTCTCTCTCTCTCTCTCTCTCTCGCACCCCTCTCTCTCTTTCTCTCCTCTCTCTCTCTCTCACTCTCTCCTCTATCTCTCTCTCTCTCGTGCGCTGCCGTGGTAGCACACCTCTCCCACACTCTCCTTTCTCTCTCTCTCTCTCTCGCCTCTCTTCCGCCCCACTCTCTCCTCTCTCTATTCTCTATCTCTCTCTCCCCCCTCTCTTCTCTCTCTCTCTCTCGCACATGCTGTTGCGGCAGCGTGCCTCTCCTCTCTCTCTCTCTCTCTCTCTCTCTCTCTCGCTCTCTCTCTCTCTCTCATGCCCCTCTCTTTCTCTCCTCTCTTTGTGCTCTCTCTCTCTCCCCCCACTCTCTCCTCTCTCTCTCTGTCTCGCCTCTCTCTCTCTCTATCTCTCACGCCCCTCGTGCCCTCCTCTCTTTCTCTCCTCTCTTTGCTCTCTCTCTCTCTCTCCTCTCTCTCTCTCTCCCATGCTGCCGTAATAGCACGCCTCTCCCATTCTCTCCTTTGTCTCTCTCTCTCTTGCTTCTCTTTCTCTCCTCTCTCTCTCTCTCCTCGCGGTGGCAACGTGCCTCTCCCACACTCTCCTCTCTCTCTCCCTCTCTCTTGCCTCTCTTTCTCTTCTCTATATCTCTCTCTCTCCCACTCTCTCCTCTCTCTCTCTCTCTCCCTCCCTCTCTCGTGCCCCTCTCTTTCTCTCCTCTCTTTGTGCTCTCTCTCTCTCTCCCCCCACTCTCTCCTCTCTCTCTCTCTCTCGCATGCGCTGCCACAGTAGCGCTCCTCTCCCATACACACACACACACTCTCTCTCTCTCTCTCTCTTGCCTCTCTGGCAGAATGCTTCTTTATCTCCTCTCTCTCTCTCTCTCTCGTTCATGCTGTGCCTCCCCCCTCTCTCTCTCTCCCTCCCTCTCTCACGCTCTCTCTCTCCCTCTCGTCTCGTCTTTCTCTCTCTCTCATCTCCCTTTTCCCCTCTCGTGCTCTCTCTCCTTTCCCTCTCTCCCTTTCTCTCTCTCGCCTCTCTCTCCCTCTTGTCTCTCGCCTCTCCCGCAACCCTCTCCCCCTCTCTCTCTCCCTCTATCTCTCTCTCACCTCTCTCTCCCCTCTCTCTCCCTCTCGTCTCTCTCTCTCACGGCTCCCTCCCTCTCTCTCTCTCTCCTCTATCGCGGCCCCCCTTGTTGAAATATTGAGCTCCACTTGTGAGATGCCAGGGTGACTGTTGTGCATTTATGTTACCGACTTGTTAGCTGCAGATGCGGTTCGTACACACCGCCCATGAATATAGCTAGATGACAGCTATCCTTATGTACTCTAGTTCGTGGCTCAGTTAGTATGCCACCTTAGTTGGCTGAGTTTGGTTTGAGACCCACATATAGGGTTCTCCTATTTCTTTGTGCTAGAGTTATTTTGGCTTTCACAACTAAGAAGAGGAAAATTGTTTTCAGCCTCCACCTTTGTGTGTATTCCCCCATAGTGTATGTGAGAAAGCCATAAGTGAGACTCCTTCCCTCTCTCCCACTATCTTCACATGGTATCAGAGCCTGGTTCGTGGTAAGGAGCTCAAGAAACCAAACCAAGTTCGCGGTGTCCTGGGAAGAGGACCAGTGTTGCTTTCCTTTTTCGAGTTTGGGAGCAAATCTCTACAGGTAGCACAACCGGAAGTGCAAGAGTGCACTGTCTCAGATTGAGACGCCCTTCCTTGTGTGGCGAGAGGGCAATATATGCTGAGACTTTATTTTTCTGATTCGAGGCCATTTTGAGACCCGTTTTGAAGGCAGAAGTTCTTCGTAGGCACTCAGAAAAAGGCCCTGCTTTTGCTGTGTGACCACTGCTCTGCAGGTCGGTGAAAAGTTGCTACCACAAATTGCATCGTATGCCTGTGTGCAGAGATATTGGGAGTTACAGAATCATCCTTATTGCTTGTTCATGCAAAATCGTCACTAGGAAGTGACTGTGTGGTCAAATACCACTTTCGTCAGTTCTGCAGATTTGCCTGTGTGAGGCAGAAGCTGTGGTTTTTGCAGTGACAGAATTTTTTGCAGTGTTCTATAATGGCGTCTAATTCTCTTTCACAGATTGTCACTGAAAAGCTTGACAAGAACAACTTCCAAGCATGGAAGTTTAGAATGACGAATTTCCTTATGGGAAAAGGCTATTGGGAGTTTATTACAGGAAATGAAGAAGAACCAGTTCTTCCTAATGTTCCCAATCAACAAGAAATGTAGGCATTTAAAGGATGGCATGAGAGAGCCAGGAAAGTTATGTACTGGCTGTCTATCAGTATTTTGGACTCCATGATTGTGCATATTCAAGATGCAAGTATGCCAAAGGAGGCATGGGATACTTTGGCAAAAATTTAAGGCACAAATATGCAAGCCAGGAAAATGCAGCTCAAGCAGGAGTTGCACAATGTGTGCAGAGAGAAAATATGAGCATCAATGACTACCACATGAAGGTGAAGAAAAGTGCAGATGCACTTGCTTCCATTGGGTCGCCAGTGGAAGATGATGATCTAGTTTCTGTGACCTTGAATGGTCTAGGAAAGGATTATGCACAGTTCTGGACATCCATTGCCATCCGTGAAAAATTTCCTGATTTTGAGTTGTTTGCTCTTCTAATTTCTGAAGAGCAGAGAAATGGTGGTGCATATCCTTCAAGAGGAACTTCAAAAGAAACTGTCTTCTACTCAAATGCTGGAAGAGGTAGAGGTAGAGGTAGAGGAGGCCGATTTAAAGGCCGTGGTAGAAATCAAAATATGCAACAAACTCAAGAAAACCAGTCCTTTGGAGGAGGACGTGGTAACTCTAGAGGTAGTGGGAGCCAAAGAGGTCGTGGTGGATGGTAGAGAGGCCAAAATGCAAACAACAATGTTGAATGCTACTATTGTGGTAAATGGTCATATGGCTAAAGACTGCTACAAAGAGCAGAATGACATTATGAATGGAAAATTGCAGCAAGGCAACTATGCATCTTCTAGTAGATAGGGTGATGATAGAAATGAGCATCTATTTATGGTGCAGCACATGACCAATTCTGTGACAAGTACAGAAGAAAGAAATGATGTGTGGTATGTTGACTCAGTTGCGTCAAACCACATGACAGGTCATGCAGAATGGATGCAAGATTTGTGGAGACTGGTGATGATACTGCACATACTATTGTGTAGATTGGTAAAATTCCTTTGTCTATGCAGGATGGGAAAAAGAAATACCTGTCTGATGTATTTCATGTCCCGAACATCACCAAGAGCCTGGTTTCTGTTGGTCAAATGGTTGAGTAGGGCTTGCAAATCAGATTTAATCCTCATGGATGCTTTGTTGAGGATATGAAAAATAATGGTCGCTTGATAGCAAAAGGAAAGAAGAAGGGCAAGATGTTTACATTGGATGTGGACATGCTTGAATTGAGTGCAGCAATGTTTGCACATGGGACCGGTGTAGTTGCAAATATTGATATCTGGCATAAACACATTGGTCATGTTAATGTACAGCGACTTAAATCAATGCAGGCCCAAAATATTGTTGCAGGATTGCCTAAATTCAAGGTTGCAGAAATGGATAAGGTATGTGAAGCGTATCAATTTGGAAAACAGGCAACGGAACCATTTCGTAGCATGTTCAAGAGAGTAAGAAGCCATTAGAATTAATACACTCTGATGTGTGGACTACTAAAGCTGCATCTATTGGAGGCTGTCATTATTTTGTCACTTTTATTGATGACTATAGCAGAAAAGTTTGGGTGTATTTTATGAAAAAGAAAAGTGAAGTCTTATGGCATTTCAAAGCTTTTAAAGCTATGGTTGAAAAAGAAATAGGCCTCTCAAATGAGTTTGAAAGGTTCCTGCAGGAGCATGGCATAAAGCAGCAATATTCATGCAGTCATACCCCACAGCAAAATGGACTTGCAGAAAGGAAAAACAGGCATATTGGAGAGGTTTCTCGAGCCATGCTAAATGAAAAAGACCTACCAGATTATTATTGGGCTGAAGCAGTTGCTACAATAGTTTACATAATGAATAGGACTCCCACTGTAGCAATACATGGCATGACACTAGAGGAGATGTATACTGGTAGGAAACCAGATATTTCTCATTTGAAAATTTTTGGTTGCATTGCCTATGTTCATGTGCCAGATGAGTTGAGGTCCAAGTTGGATCCAAAAGCTGAGAAGTGCATCTTTATTGGTTATTCTCTTCAGCAGAAAGGGTATAGATGCTATAACCCTTCTACTCATAAGTTTACAGTGAGCAGAGATGTTGTTTTTTATGAGATGAGCAGCTGGTATAAACCAGTAAATGTGATGATTGATGTAGATGCACAAAATGGTAATCCTGCACAGAATTCACAGCAGTAATCACAAAATACTAGTGGACCTATAGTGTCCTCTAGTAGTGGTTCACATACTTTGCCATGGACAGGCAGATTGAGATTAGGAGAATCTCCTCAAAGCAATGCAAATAGTGGTATGTAGGTATCAGAAAAAGAAAAAGAGAAGGTAGATCAGCCCATGTTTGATGTGAATTCAGGTCACTCTGATGTGGATGGTGAATCCAGTGGAACAGAGCATTGATGATGAGTTGGGTATTCCTTCTGTTGTTACACCTGGAGTACAGAAGACCAAGGATGTTTTGAGAGCACCTGGAAGTGAGCCTATTTTGCATAGGTCTACTAGAGCTAGATATCCTGTGGATAGGCTGAAATATGATGGATTTATAGCCATTCACTATGCCTATATGGTCAAAGTGATATAGGAAACAGAACCCACTTCTTTTGAGCAAGCCATGGGAAAAGAAAAATGGGAGAAGGCCATGGATGAAGAAATGGATGCCTTGGAAGCAAATACTACATGGGAATTTGTGCCCTTGCCTAAAGACAAGAGTGCAATTGGCTGTAAGTGGGTTTATAAGGTCAAGCACAATGCAGATGGTTCTCTGAACAGATACAAGGCAAGATTAGTTGTCAAGGGGTATGCATAGACATATGGCATTGATTATGAAGAAACATTCAGTCCGGTTGCAAGGATGGCAACCGTAAGAGCAGTCATTGCTATGGTTGCATCAAAGGGATGGTCTTTACATCAGATGGATGTAAAGAATGCCTTCTTTCATGGTGATTTGCAAGAAGAGGTCTTTATGGAGCAGCCACCAAGTTATGTTCATGCTATTCATCCTAAGTTTGTTTGCAGGTTGAAGAAAGCCTTGTATGGCTTGAAGCAACCACGTAGAGCAAGGTCTGACAAGATAGTCTGACAAGATAGGACAGTATCTTATCACTATTGGCTTTCAGATTTCCAAGGTAGATTTCTCACTTTATGTGAGAAAAACAGAGAAAGGTATTATGCTGCTTGTCATTTATGTTGATGATTTGATCATCACAAGTGATAGTGATGAAGATATCCTTCATGTGAAAATGCTATTGAAGCAGAAGTTTGAGATGAAAGATTTGGGAGAGCTGCATTATTTCTTAGGCATTAAGGTGATTAGATCAAGTGGGATACAGCTCTTGCAGAGGCTGCAGAGGCAGTATGGATTGGACATGCTATCCAAATATGGGATGACAGGCTGTAAGCCTATTTCAGTTCCTTTGGAGCAGAATGTGAAGCTGAGTGCAGATGCAGGTGAGCTTCTGGAAGACCCTACTATGTACAGACGCATAGTAGGAAGTTCGATTTATATAACTATTACCAGGCCAGATTTGAGCTATGCTGTTGGATTGGTAAGTCAGTTTATGCAGGTTCCAAGGAAACCGCATTTGGATGCGGCTAGACGCATACTCAGGTATGTGAAGTCCACATTGCAGTATGGACTATTTTATGAGGCTGGGGTTCATATACAGTTGCATGGATACACTGATGCTGATTGGGCTGGTAGTATTTCTGATCGATGATCTACCAGTGGATATGTGTTCTCTTTTGGGAGTGCTATAGTCACTTGGAGCAGCAAGAAACAGCCTATAGTTGCTTTGTCGAGCACAGAGGCTGAGTACAGGGGTGCAGCAATGGCTGCATGTGAGGTTGCTTGGTTGCATAAGCTACTCTATGATATGCATTAGTCTACAGATGGGCCAGTTGTCATTTATTGTGACAACATGAGCAGTATACACTTGGCAAATAACCCAGTTTATCATGCTAGAACAAAGCACATTGAGGTGCATTATCACTATGTGCAAGAGAAGGTTTTACTGGGTCTTATTGATCTAGTTTATGTCAGCATAGAGGATCAAGTAGCTGATATATTCACGAAGGCACTGGGTGGAGAGAAGCTACGCAAGTTCAGAGACCTGCTTGGTGTGCAGGAATTGCGATTGAGCTCGAGGGGAGTGTTGAGATATCGAGCTCCACTCGTGATATGCCAAGGTGACCGTTGTGCATTTATGTCACCGACTTGTTAGCTACAGATGCGGTTGGTACACCGCCCATGAATAATAGCTAGATGATAGCTATCCTTATGTACTCTAGTTCGTGGCTCAGTTAGTATGCCACCTTAGTTAGCTGAGTTTGGTTTGATACCCACATATAGGATTCTCCTATTTCTTTGTACTAGAGTTCTTTTGGCTTTCACAACTAAGAAGAGGTAGACTGTTTCAGCCTCCACCTTTGTGTGTATTCCCCCATTGTGTATGTGAGAAAGCCGCAAGTGAGACTCCTTCCCTCTCTCCCACTATCTTCACAACCCTCTCTCTCTCTCTCTCCTCTCGCGTGGCCCTCCCCTCTCTCTCTCTCTCACTCTCTCTCTCTCTCTTTTATCTCTCATGCTCTCTCTCTCTCTCTAAATGTCTCTCCTCTCTCTTTCTCTCTCTCTCTAAAAGTCTCTTCTCTCTCTCCCTCTCTATTTCTCCCTCTCTCTCTCTCTTGTTGCCGAGTTAGCAAGACTCTCTCTTTTACAATCTCTTTCTAAAAGTCTCTCCACTTTTTTCTCTCTCTCTAAGTTCTCTCTCTATAATAAAATTTCAAAGAATACAAATTAAAAAAAAAGTACCTGGAAAAAAGTTGAGATCTATGCTTCTGCTTGCTTTTGCTCTTGCTCCTCTTTTTCCTTCTCCTCTTGCTCTTCCTTGTTGAAATGAGAGAAACAATGAGAGGAGGAGAGTATATATAAGAAAAACTAGGGTTTTAAGTGCTTCTCTCTGATTGGTCCTTCTATATCATTATCTCCTCTCCCATTGGCCTCTCCATCACATTATCTTCTCTCCCTCTCCCACCGACTCCCATCCTCCCACCTCCACCTCTCACTCCCACTCCCACTCCCATCCTCCCACCCCCACCCCTCCCCCCCCATTCCCACTCCCTTTTCCACTCCCACTCCCATTCTCCCACCCCCACCTCCCCCATTCCCACTCCCACCCCCATCCTCCCACCCCACCCCTCGTACTCCCATCCTCCCACCCCCACCTCCCCCATTCCCACTCCCACGCCCATTCTCCCACCCCCACCTCCCCCATTCCCACCCCCTCTCCCACTCCCATCCTCCCACCCCACCCCTCCCACTCCCACTCCCATCCTCCCACCCCACCCCTCCCACTCCCACTCCCATCCTCCCACCCTCACCCCACCCCCACCTCCCCCATTCCCACTCCCTCTCCCACTCCCACCCCCACCTCCCCCATTCCCACTCCGTCTCCCACTCCCACTCCCCACCTCCCACCCCCACCCCCATCCCCACCTCCCACAATCCCACTCCCTCTCCAACTCCCACGCCCACCTTCCCTCTCCTACTCCCACTCCCACTCTCCCTTTCTCCCACTACCACCCTCCCAACTCCCACTCCCATTCCCACATTCCTACTATCAATTCCACTCCTACTTATGAATCCTAATTAAAACTATTACTTAAATAAATGATATTACTGAAAACACTCATAGGATTTAAGGTTTAGGGTTTGGTGGTTTGGGGATTAGGAGTTAGGGTTTGTGAGTTAGGGTTTAGGGTTTTAGGGTTTGGTGGTTTGGATTTAGGGTTTGGGGGTAGGGTTTAGGGTTTGGGGGTTAGGGTTTAGGGTTCAAGGTCTAGGGGTTATGGTTTAGGGTTTGGTGGTTTGGGTTTAGGGTTTGGGGGTAGGGTTTAGGATTTAGGGTTTAAGGGTTAGGGTTTAGGGTTTAGGGTTTAGGGTTTGGGGGGTAGGGTTTGGGGTAGGGTTTAGGGTTTAGAAGTTAGGGTTTAAGGTTTAGAGATTAGGGATTAGTTTTTATTTATTAGGGTTGAGGGTTTAGAGAGTCAAGATTAACATTTACTATTTAGGCATTAGGGGTTAGGGTAGGGATCAGGGATTAGGGATTAGGGTTTATGGGTTAGGGTTTGGAAATTAGGGTTTATGGTGTAGGATTTAGGGTTTAGGGTTTAAGGTTTAGGGGTTAGAGGTCTAGGATTAGGAATTAGGGATTAGGGTTTAGGTTTAGGGTTTTGAGGTTAGGGTTTAGGGTTTAGGATTTAGGATATAGGGTTTAGGATTTAGGGGTTAGAGGTCTAGGATTGAGATTGAGGGTTTAGGAATTAAGGGTTAGGGTTTAGGTTTAGGGTTTTGAGATTAGGGATTAGGGGTTAGGGTCTATGGATTAGGATTTAGGGATTTAGGATTTAGGTTTAGGTATTAGGGTTTAGCGTTTAAGGGTTAGGGTTTAGGAATAAGAGTTTTAGGATTAGGATTTTGGGACTAGGGATTAGGGGTTAGGGTTTATAGATTAGGATTTAAGGGTTTAGGATTTAGGTTTAGGGATTAGGGTTTAGGATTTAGGGCTTAGGGTTTAAGGGTTAGGGTTTAAGAATTAGGGATTAGGGTTTAGAAATTAGGGTTTAGAAATTAGGGGTTAGGGTTTGAGATTTAGGGTTTAGGGTTTAGGAATTAGGGTTTATGGTTTCAAGGGTCTGAATTAGGGTCTAGGGTTTGGGGATTGGGAGTTAGGGTTTAGGAATTAGGGTTTATGGTTTCAAGGGTCTGAATTAAGGTTTAGGGTATGGGGATTGGGAGTTAGGATTTAGGGTTTAGGGTTTAGGGTTTGATTAATTTTTTAAACAAGATCTACATTTTTTTATAATTAATAAAGTAGATTATTGAGAAGAGACTAATGTTCTTTATAATGGTTATTATAGCTTGTTTGCACAGGAAACTTACAAAGGAGATGGCTACAAAATTTATTTCGGGGATGGAGGTGATTCTATGTTGTAAAAGAGAAGTAGTTGCATTTGCTACAATCCATGAAAGTGATCCAAATTCTATTTGTCACTTTAGAAGACTTGGCGAAGATAAGGTGGCAGTTATCGTATCAAGGATTCTTAGTGCACATGTTGAGCTAAAGCATAAGTGTGGGAATATGGAAATCCTTGGAGATGTTATGCCCTATAATACTTCCAATAAAGCATTTATTGCATGGGACAGAGATGAGACTTATCCAACACATGTCATCAGGAATACAAAGTGCATGTCTTTGGATTTTAAGGTGGGAGATATTTTACAAATGTTATCATTTGCAAATAAGAATGTAGCAGAAGGTCAAGTCTTGGGATTTGAACAAGTAGAATACTAGACATTTGCACAGATGAGAATTTAAAAAGTTACTGATGATGGTATAGATGATAACTCAATCTCATTGGATGGTCCCTACTATGAGGTAGTTAAGGATTTGAGATGGAGCATGCAATTTTTAAAGATTGGAAAGACTTTGCATGTGGTTTTTAATGATAAACATAATGTATACTATAACATCAACAAATTGAAAGAATATGCCAATGTACCAAGCTCTATTCCTTTAGAGATGGATGATTCCAATGCACTCAACTATAGCACTGATGTCTTATTAAGTCGATGAGTTTATTGGTACCGAGAAAGAAAAATATTTCACAAGTGATGCCTTATCCGTGGTGGATGAGTTCATGCACATTGAGAACTTGGGCAAAGATGTCAAAAGTGATATCTTTTCAAGCATGGATGGCTTCATGGATACTGATAAAGTTCTTGGAGTCAAACCAAGTAACTATGGAATTATGGAAATCATGCACGATAGTATAATGAGTGATGTTCTCTTTGGAGTAGAGGAGTTTCAAGACTATGGAGTTGTGAAATCCATAGAAAGTGTATCAATGAGTGATGTTCTCTCAGGAATAGATGAGTTTGAAGATCATTCTGGACACTCTATCACCACTGACTATGGAGTTATGAAATCCATAGAAAGTGCATCAATGAGTGATGTTCTTTCAGGAATAGATGAGTTTGAAGATCATTCTGGACATTCATGCCATTGTGACAAGTGGCTCTATGATTGTATCAAAAGTAGGGATGAGATCAACAAAGGACTATTGGGTATTTGACTTTGATTGTGAAACAACTAATGTTACAAATGGTTTGAAGAATGTATCAAAAGCAAGGATAACATCAACAACAGACTATTCAGTATTTGACTGTCAGAGTGATAAGATCAAGGATGCAACATCTCATGAAAACAACGTGATAAATAAATCTTACAAGGAGAGCTACACAAGTCCAAATAAGAATGTACAGAAGGTCCCAAAACAGACATACAGATGCATGAAATGACAATGTTTAGGTAGATCCAAAAAAGCAAACTCAGGATGAATAGCATGAACATAACCTGCTGGCTGCTCCATAAAGACCTCTTCTTGCAAATCACCATGCAAGAAGGCATTCTTTACATCCATCTGGTGTAAAGACCATCCCTTTGATGCAGCCATAGCAATGACTGCTCTTACAGTTGCCATCCTTGCAACTGGACTGAATGTTTCTTCATAATCAATGCCGTATGCGTGTGCATACCCCTTGACAACTAATCTTGCCTTGTATCTGTTCACAGAACCATCTGCATTGTGCTTGATCTTATAAACCCACTTACAGCCAATTGCATTCTTGTTTTTAGGCAAAGGCACCAATTCCCATGTAGCATTGGCTTCCAAGGCATCCATTTCTTCATCCATGGCTTTCTCCCATTTTTCATTTCCCATGGCTTGCTCAAAAGAAGTGGGTTCTGGTTCTTGTATCACTTTGACCATATAGGCATAGTGAATGGCTGTAAATCCATCATATTTCAGCCTATCCACAGGATACCTAGCTCTGGTAGACCTGCGCAAAATAGGCTCACTTCCAGGTGCTCTCAAAACATCCTTGGTCTTCCTTACTTCCAGCTCTGGTAGACCTGCGCAAAATAGGCTCACTTCCAGGTGCTCTCAAAACATCCTTGGTCTTCCTTACTCCAGGTGTAACAACAGAAGGAATACCCAACTCATCATCAATGCTCTGTTCTGAGCCACTGGATTCACCATCCATATAAGAGTGACCTGCATTCACATCAAACATGGGCTGATCTACCTTCTCTTTTCCTTTTCGTGATACCTGCGTACCACTATCTGCATTGCTTTGAGGAGATTCTCCTGATCTCAATCTGCTTGTCCATGGCAAAGTATGTGAACCACTACTAGAGGACACTGCAGGTCCATTGATATTTTGTGACTGTTGCATTGAATTCTATGCAGCATTGCCATTTTGTGCATTTACATCAATCATCACATTTACGGGTTTATACCAGCTGCTCATCTCATAAAAAATAACATCTCTGCTCACTATAAACTTACGAGTAGAAGGGTTATAGCATCTATACCCTTTTTGCTACAGAGAATAACCAATAAAGATGCACTTCTTAGCTTTTGGGTCCAACTTGGACCTCAACTCATCTAGCACATGAACATAGGCAATGCAACCAAAAATTTTCAAATGAGAAATGTCTGGTTTCCTACCAGTATACATCTCCTCTGGCGTCATGCCATGTATTGCTGCAGTGGGAGTCCTGTTCATTATGTAAACTATTGTAGCAACTGCTTCAGCCCAATAATAATCTGGTAGATCTTTCTCATTTAGCATGGCCCTAGATACCTCTCCAATATGCCTGTTTTTCCTTTCTACAATTCCATTTTGCTGTGGGGTATGACTGCATGAATATTGCTGCTTTATGCTATGCTCCTGCAAGAACCTTGCAAACTCATTTGAGAGGTACTCTCCCTCTCCATCTAACCTTAGGCATTTTATTTGCAGGCCTGTTTCTTTTTCAACCATAGCTTTAAAAGCTTTGAAGTGACCAAACACTTCACTTTTCTTTTTCATAAAATACACCCAAACTTTTCTACTGAAGTCATCAATAAAAGTGACAAAATAGTGATAGCCTCCAATAGATGCAGCTTTAGTAGTCCGCACATCAGAGTGGATTAATTCCAATGGCTTTTTACTCTCTTGAACATGCCTAGAAAATGGTTTCCTTGCCTATTTTCCAAATTGACAGGCTTCACAAAGCTTATGCATTTCTGCAACCTTGAATTTAGGCAATCCTGCAACAATATTTTGGGCTTGCATTGATTTAACTCGCTGTATATTAACATGACAAATGCGTTTATGCCAGATATCAATATCTGCAACTACACTGGTCCCATGTGCAAATATTGCTGCACTCAATTCAGGCATGTTCACATCCAACATAAACATCTTGCCCTTCTTCTTTCCTTTTGCTATCAAGCGATTGTTATTTTTGATATCCTCAACGAAGCATCCATGAGGATTAAATCTGACCTGCAAGCCCTGCTCAACCATTTGACCAACAGAAACCAAGTTCTTGGTGATGTTTGGGACATGAAATACATGAGACAGGTATTTCTTTTTCCCATCTTGCATAGACAAAGGAATTTTACCAATCTGCACAATAGGATGTGTAGTATCATCACTAGTCTCCACAAATCCTGGTTTTTTCATTTTCCTTGCATCCTGCATCCATTCTGCATGACCTGTCATGTGGTTTGATGCACTTGAGTCAACATACCACACATCATTTCGTTCTTCTGCACTTGTCACAGAATTGGTCATATGCTGCACCATAAATAGATGCTCATTTCTGTCATCACCCTGTCTACTGGAAGATGCATAATTGCCTTGCTGCAATTTTCCATTCATAATGTCATTCTGCTTTTTGTAATAGTCCTTAGCCATATGACCCATTTTACCACAGTAGTAGCATTCAACATTGCTGTTTGCATTTTGGCCTCTCTGCCATCCACCACGGCCTCTTTGGCTCCCCTTGCCTCTAGAGTTACACGTCCTCCTGCATAGGACTGGTTTTCTTGAGTTTGCTGCATATTCTGATTTCTACCATGGCCTGCAGATCGGCCTCCTCTACCTCTGCCTCTACCTCTTCCAGCATTTGAGTAGAAGAGACAGTTTCTTTTGAAGTTCCTCCTAAAGAAGATGCACCCCCATTTCTCTGCTCTTCAGAAATTAGAAAAGCAAATAGCTCTTCAAAATCAGGAAATTTTTCACGAACGGCAATGGATGTCCAGAACTGTGCATAATCCTTTCCTAGACCATTCAAGGTCACAGAAACTAGATCATCATCTTCCACTGGTGTTTTCTACCCAAAGTTGTTGTGAGAAGAATTATTTACAGTATGGGGAAATTTGAAGCAGTTCTATGATTGTGAGCTAGCATTCATGTCATGAAATGCCTCCCATGCTTTAACCACTTTTTGGCTCGGGGCTTCAATGGCATTCATGTTAGATTGAGACCATAACTATAAGCAATGTATTGACTCCTACCATCAGTATATCAAATGGCTTGCATTCTCATGTAACAAACCAATTCTCACGATCTAGATGTCCTTTTGCAAGCCCTTGTTGTGCTTTCTTCGATCTGTTAAAGAGAGTCCATTGTCCCCTCACCTGCTTAAGTATATTAATGTATGGAGATTGTCTCAAGATATTTTGAGACTCTAGGTTTGCCATCTTTGATATCTCCACACAAAAGCATGCGGGACAATCCACTACAATCCTCACTTGGCGGGTGCAATAGTAGTTCTTTCTTTGGGCCGTGCTATTATCATCATTAGATGTGAATATTTTAGCAACATATATTGAATGTTGTCCAGATAATATCCAGTAGTGGCACTTGGTTAAATCATTTTTATCTACCCGTTCTAGGGGCTGCTTTGTTTCAGGATTGAAAGGCATTAAATCCACTATAGCAGCTGGAGGCCTAGAGTTATAACCGAAGTTTGCAGCAAGCTTCTCCACATGCTCTTTGTTCAACCCTCTATATACATAGCTTGGAGGAGCTTTTTGACATCTTGCAACTGATATTGGAAATGTTGCATGCAACCCGAATGGGTAGTATTTTTCATATTCCACCAAGCCTGATGGTTTCTTTTGCCCTTTTTTTCCTATGACCTTTCCACTTGGCTCCAATTCACTACCACTGCTTCTTTCCACAGCTGCTAGCATACCCTCTAGAGGTGTTCCTTCCTCTGGTACATCAATTATAGTTCGCTTTCCTTTCTTTGCCCCTTCTCCGCTACCACCTGGTGCTTGAACCATAGTCTGCTTTCCTTTCTTTATTCCTTCCCTACTATCTTCCCCACTCTTGTGCTTCTTTAATGTTGCTGAAACTTTGTGATATGATTCAATGATTGTTGTCACTGTGTCAATTTCATTTCCATCAATTGATTCAACAATTATCCAGCCTCTTGAGTGCATGTTGTCATCTACATCAGACTTCATACGAGATGCTTCATAATCACTAGGATCCAAGAGAAATTTCTTATTTTGATTTATAATGATTAACAATCCAATATCTCCCTCTTTTCCAACCACATCTTCTGTGATTTGATGTACCGATCCAACACAAGTGTATGCACTTTTATTAGGTAACAAAACAAATAAGTGAACTCGTGTCAACTGTGCTCCCTCAATATTATATATGTCAAAGTACCAAGGTATGCTTTTTCTCCAAATCCACTTACAACTTTCTCAACCTTCTTCACATTTGTGTCTTTCCTGTAAAAAATCCAAGCAATATACAAACTATCATCTTTATAATATTTAATGTTAGACAAAACACATTATCGATAAATATATCTAAAATAGAATCGAGAATTAACAATAGACATAGTGGTAGATTTGAGAAAGCACCATGGTCTAGGGAGATTTGGCCGTGCGGCCAAATCTTATGGGCTTCTTTTAAAGCACCAGAAGGGGAGGTTTGGATCTGTCGCCAAATCTTATGGGCTTCTTTCAAAGCACCAAAGTTTTGGGAGATTTGGCCTTGTGGCCAGACCTTCTGGGCTTCTTTCAAAGCACTAAGGAGTGGAGAGATTTGGCTGTGCAGCCAAATCTTCCTAGCTTCTTTCAAATCGGTCAAATCTTTCTAGCTTCTTTTAAATCACCTAGGTCTAAGGAATTTTGGCTGTGCGGCCAAATCTTGCTAGCTTCTTTCTAATCATGAGGGTCTATGGAGATTCGGCCATTCGGCCAAATCTTTTCAAAGCACTAGGGTTTGGGGAGATTTGGCCTTGTGGCCAGATTTTGTGGGCTTCTTTCAAAGCACTAGGGTCTGGAGAGATTTGGTCGTGTAGCCAAATCTTGCTAGCTTCTTTCAAATTGGTCAAATCTTTCTAGCTTCTTTTAAATCACCTAGGTCTAAGGAGATTTGGCCATGTGGCCAAATCTTGCTAGCTTCTTTCTAATCACGAGGGTCTATGAAGATTTGGCCGTGCGGCCAAATCTTTTCAAAGCACTAGGGTTTGGGGAGATTTGGCCTTGTGGCTAGATCTTGTGGGCTTCTTTCAAAGCACTAGGGTTTGGAGAGATTTGGCCATGCAGCCAAATCTTGCTAGCTTCATTCAAATCGGTCAAATCTTTGTAGCTTCTTTTAAATCACATGGATCTATGGAGATTTGGCCATGCAGCCAAATCTTTTCAAAGCGCCAGGGTTTGGGGAGATTTGGCCTGGTGGCCAGATTTTGTGGGCTTCTTTCAAAGCACTGGAGAGATTTGGCCATGCAACCAAATCTTGCTAGCTTCTTTCAAACCAGTCAAATCTTTCTAGCTTCTTTTAAATCACCTGGGTCTAAGGAGATTTGGATGTGCAGCCAAATCTTGCTAGCTTCTTTCTAATCACGAGGGTCTATGAAGATTTGGCTGTGCGACCAAATCTTGTACATTTTGAAAGAAGCTAGGAAGATTTGCATGGCCAAATCTCCCCATTTAAAATTCAAAATTCAAATCTGAAAATTCAAAATTCAAAATTTAAAATTCAAAATTGAAAATTTGAATCTTAGATACAAAATCAAAATTTCAAATTTCAAGATCTGAAAGTCAAATCATATACTAAAAACCCTACTTTCAAATCACACTTCGAGATTCGTACTTTTACAACTCTTGCTTTTAAATCGTGGTGTTTCAAAATGGAAAAGATGGAGAACATGCAAGAATCAAGTACACTTTCTATTTCTTTCGTTTTCTTACTGGGATGATTGAGTAGCCATTGTTGTTCATGAGCTTGTGCTCTTTGGATTTCAAGCAGGCATCAAGCAGGCAGTAGGAAAGGATGGAGTTTTTGTTTGCAGAAGGAGGAAAGGGTGGAAGAGGCTTAGAGTAGGAAAGAGCAAGATAGGATGGAAGAGGCTGAACAGGGATGAAGGAGCAGACGGAGAGCAAGGAGAGGGAGGCTACGCCGATTGCGATGAGGGATGCTACCTACAAACGGGGGCTAGATGACAATGAAGGAGGAGGCTCCGAGAGCGAGGAGAGGCATAGGAGGCTATGAGGGGGAGGCGAGATGAGGAGGCTCCAAGGGGGAGGCGTGACAAGGAGGTTGTGAGGGGGAGGCACGACGAGGATGAGAAGAGGAGGCGTGATGCGCGACGAGGAGGAGGAGGCTCTGAGAGCCAGGAAGAGGAGGCTCCGAGAGCGAGGAGAGGCATAGGAGGCTGTGAGGGGGAGGTAGGATGAGGAGGCTCCAAGGGGGAGGCATGACAAGGAGGCTGTGAGGGGGAGGCATGATGAGGATGAGAAGAGGAGGCACAACGTGCGACGAGGAGGAGGCGCGACAAGGAGGAGGAGGCTCTGCAACGACGATGGGAGGCACGATGAGGAGGAGGAGGCTCTGCGATGATGGGTGAGGAAGAGGATGGGAGGGAAAAGGAAGGGGTGGAGAGGAAGGAGGAATCCCCCAAAAAAGCATGCACCCCAAAAAAGCATGTAGAGCCAAAAAAAAAAAAAAAGACCTCTTTCTAATCCAACTATTGAGTGTGGAACCTATGGAGTGTCTAATTGGTAATGGAAGTTTAAAATCTACATAGTTAAGTGCACATTGTTAGGACAAATCTGGGATGGGGAGCCTCCCAAGACCTCTCATTTTGACATAGTTTGAACTTTTTTGCTTGCAATTAGCTAACCAAGGGTGGAGGAGTGTTTTCCAAGAATTATCCCATCTAAGACATTGTCCAAAGGCTCTCAAACCACCCTAGTTACACACTTGAGATCTAGGAAGGGAGAGAACAAGGTGAGCCTAGCACTTGATCCCCCGTGAAGATGAATTCAATTCCTTCTCATAGTTTTATTTTTATGCTTGGTTTAAAAGGTTTGTTTAGCTTTGCCTTTTAAAGTTTTGGTTTTTTAATGGTTTTAGAGTTTCAGGTTTGCTTTTAAAGTAATAGTATGATTTTAAAGTGTAATAGTGTGAATCATGAAAAGCATGTACGATTTTTTTGAAAGTAGGATCTCTAGATTTGAATTTCAAAATTTGAAACTTGAAATTTGAATTTTGAAATTTCAAACTTGAATTTTGAATTTTGAACTTTAAATTTTAAATTTTAAAATCTGGATTTTCAATTTTGAAATTTAACGTTTGAACGTTTGAAGATTTGGCCATGTGGCCAAATCTTCCTACTTATTTGAAAGAAGCTAGCCACATTTGGCAACATGACAAAATTTTCCCAAACCCTAGTGCTTTGAGAGATTTGGCCACATGGCCAAATCTTCCAGAACCTAGTAATTTGAAAGAAGCACTCAAGATTTGGTTGCATGACCAAAACTCCCCATACCCTAATGCTTTGAAACTAGCCTACAAGATTTGGCCACACGACCAAATCTCCCCAAGTTTAAAAGAACGCCACAACCAAATCTTTTCAGTGCTTTGAAAGAAGTCACCAAGGTCTTGAAGGATTTGGCCGTGCATCCAAATCTTGCTAGCTTCTTTAAAAGCACCAAGGTCTGAGTAGATTTGGCCATGTGGCCAAATCTTATTGCTTCTTTCAAAGGACTAGTGTCTTAGGAGATTTGGCCATGTGGCTAAATCTTGTTGGCTCCTTTTAAAGCACCAGGGTCTGGGGAGATTTGACCATGTGGCCAAATCTTGTGGGCTTCTTTGAAAGCACTAGGGTATGTGGAGATTTGGCTTCTTTCAAACCACCAAGGTCTAAGTAGATTTGGTTGTGTGGATAAATCTTGATGGCTTCTTGAAAGCACCAGTGTCTCGGGAGATTTGGTTGTGTGGACAAATCTTGCTATCTCTCTTTCAAAGCACCATGGTTTTTGAAGATTTGGCCATGTAGCCACATTTTGCTGGCTAAAATTCAAAGCACCAAGGTTTAGGAAGATTTGGTCATGCAATGAAATCTTGTAAAGCATTTTCATCCTAAGTCACACCATCAGATATCAATATTGAACTATAGCAAATGCTATGTATGTAGGTGCCACATTGAAAGTGGGAGTTAAAGTCAACTTGCTTGTCAGTGGAAAGATTATTACGATTGGGACGATATTCTCTACATCACATGATGACATGTGCCAAGGTGTGCCCTTGGGAGAAAACAATGTATCAGTGGCGATCGATATTTGTATGGATGAAAGTGCACTTCTTCCATTTCCTACAATGGATGCATTCTTAGTCTATGAGGCTTTGGGTAGTGTTGTTCGTTGGAAAGCACGATCAATGAGTTGTATGGACAATGTCAATGGAGCTATTGTACCATGATATAACATCAGATAACATTGATGTTGAACCTCTATGTGAATATGATGAGTTTTCCATTCGAGAATCATGAAAGGACAAGAAAGTTTTAATATGGGATGAGCAAAAAACCAAGAGCATTGCTGAGGGTGTTGTTTTGTAGGTCTACCCATTTGAACCTATAAATTTTGAGATGCTTGGTGAAGGTAATCAGGGTGTGGGAATTGAAAAGTATCATAGTGATGTATCAGGCATCGATACCATCCACTTAATAAAATGGCCCATTGCACAAATAACCTTTTTAGATGGAACTTCATTAAGAATTGATGACACCATGAATTTTCCAAGTGCTTCTGGGCAAAAGCACATGGAACATGAGGACCCAAATGAAGTATTTGATGCTCGATCGACCATGCAAATGATATCCGATGGGCACAACACTTTTCCTATGCCTCAAACTAGGTGATATTGAAATTTTCTCAAAGAGGCACACCCATCCGATAAGTAGTTGGTCAGATAACACACCTAAGGGCATGTTTATTTGTGGATGTGCATCACTAGGGAAAAACGGTGTATAATGCGTGATTGGCCATGCAAAGCATATCCGATGGTCACAATACTTTGCATGCACCTCAACCTAGTGGAAAGATACTTGTGTGCAAAGTGGAGCCCCCATCTGATAAGTACTTGTTTGAATAACACACCTAGGACCGTGTTTTTTTATGGTTGTGCATTACACTAAGGCAAAAATGGTATTTTATGCTTGATCCACAATGCAAAGCATATCCTATGGGCACAATACTTTGCACACACCTTCAACTCGGTGGAATTGAATTACAGGCAAAGTGTCATTCCCATCGCATAAGTACTTGATCGGATAACACACCTAGCAGTGTGTTTTCTTACGGATGTGCATGACACTAAGGCAAAAATGGTATTTAATGCTCGATCGACCATGCAAAGCATATCCGATGGGCACAATACTTTTCATACACCTTAACCTAGGTAGTATTGAAATGTTCTCAAAGAGGCACACCCATCAGATAAGTACTTGGTCAGATAACATATCTAAGGGCGTGTTTTTTTGGAGATAGGCATATCACTACGGGAAAAACGTTGTATAATGCGTGATCGAACATGCATAGCATATCCGATGGTGACAATACTTTGCACGCATCTCAACCTAGTTGAAACAGACCTGTGTGCAAAGTGGAGCCCCCATCCGATAAGTACTTGTTTGAATAACACACCTAGGATCGTGTTTTTTTATGGTTGTGCATGACACTAAGGCAAAAACGGTGTTTTATGCTGGATCGACAATGCAAAGCATATCTGATGGGCACAATACTTTGCACAAACCTTCAACTAGGTGGAATTGATGTACATGCAAAGTGGCACTCCCATCCCATAAGTGCTTGATGAGATAACCTACCTAGCAGCGTGTTTTTTTACGGATGTGCATGACACTAGAGCAAAAATAGTATTTAATGCTCGATCGACCATGCAAAGGATATCCGATGGGCACAACACTTTTCCTACACCTCATCCTAGGTTGTATTGAAATGTTCTCAAACAAGCACACCCATTTGATAAGTACTTGGTCAGATAACACACCTAAGGGAGTGTTTTTTTGTGGATGTGCATATCACTAGGGAAAAAACGGTGTATAATGGGTGATCGGCCATGCAAAGCATATCTGATGGTGACAATACTTTGCACGCACCTTAAACTAGTTGAAAGATACTTGCATGCAAAGTCGAGCCCCCATCTGATAAGTACTTGTTTGAATAACACACCTGGGACCGTGTTTTTTTTTTGTTGTGCAATACACTAAGGCAAAAACGGTGTTTTATGCTTGATCGACAATGCAAAGCATATCCGATGGGCACAATAATTTGCACACACCTTCAACTAGGTGTAATTGACTTACATGCAAAGTGGCATTCCCATTGCATAAGTACTTGATCGGATAACACACCTAGCAGTGTGTTTTTTTATGGATGTGCATGACACTAGAGCAAAAATAGTATTTAATGCTCGATCGACCATGCAAAGGATATCCGATGGGCACAACACTTTTCCTACACCTCAACCTAGGTAGTATTGAAATGTTCTCAAAGAGGCACACCCATCTGATAAGTACTTGGTCAGATAACACACCTAAGGCCGTGTTTTTTTACGGATGTGCATATCACTAGGGGAAAAACGGTGTATAATGCGTGATCGGCCATGCATAGCATATCCGATGGTGACAATACTTTTCATGCACCGCAACCTAGTTGAAACAGACTTGCGTTCAAAGTGGAGCCCCCATCCGATAAGTACTTGTTTGAATAACACACCTAGGACTGTGTTTCTTTATGGTTGTGCATGACACTAAGGCAAAAACGGCGTTTTATGCTTGATCCACAATGCAAAGCATATCTGATGGGCACAATACTTTTGACACACCTTCAACTAGGTGTAATTGAATTACATGCAAAGTGGCATTCCCATCGCCTAAGTACTTGATTGGATAACACACCTAGCAGTGTTTTTTTTACGGATGTGCATGACACTAAGGCAAAAATGGTATTTAATGCTCAATCGACCATGCAAAGCATACCTGATGGGCACACTACTTTTCCTATACCTTAACCTAGGTGGTATTGAAATGCTCTCAAAGAGGCACACCCATCTGATAAGTACTTGGTCAGATAACATACTAAGGGTGTGTTTTTTTGCGGATGTGCATATCACTACCGGAAAAATGTTGTATAATGCGTAATCGACCATGCAGAGCATATCTGATGGTGATAATACCTTGCACGTATATCAACCTAGTTGAATTTTTTTGCGGATATGCATATCACTACCAGAAAAACGTTGTATAATGTGTGATCGACCATGCAAAGCAAATCCGATGGTGGCAATACTTTGCGCGCATCTCAACCTAGTTGAAATGGACTTGCATGCAAAGTGGAGCCCCCATCCAATAAGTACTTGTTTGAATAACACACCTAGGACCGTGCTCAGACCGTGTTTTTTTATGGTTGTGCATGACACTAAGGCAAAAACGGTGTTTTATGCTTGATCGACAATGCAAATCATATCCGATGGGCACAATACTTTGCATACACCTTCAACTAGGTGGAATTGACTTACATGCAAAGTGGCATGCCCATCCCATAAGTGCTTGATCGGATAACATCCCTAGCAACGTGTTTTTTTACGGATGTGCATGACACTAAGGCAAAAATGGTATTTAATGCTCGATCGACCATGCAAAGGATATCCGATGGGCACAATACTTTTCCTATGCCAATACAACCTAGGTTAAGGCATAGGAAAAGTATTGTGCCCATCGGATATCCTTTGCATGGTCGATCGAGCATTAAATACCATTTTTGCCTTAGTGTCATGCACATCCGTAAAAAAACATGTTGCTAGGGATGTTATCCGATCAAGCACTTATGGGATGGGCATGCCACTTTGCATGTAAGTCAATTCCACCTAGTTGAAGGTGTATGCAAAGTATCGTGCCCATCGGATATGATTTGCATTGTCGATCAAGCATAAAACACCGTTTTTGCCTTAGTGTCATGCACAACCATAAAAAAACATGGTCCTAGGTGTGTTATTCAAATAACTAGTTATCTGATGGGGGCTCCACTTTGCACGCAAGTATCTTTCAACTAGGTTGAGGTGCGTGCAAAGTATTATGACCATCAGATATGCTTTGCATGGCCGATCACGCATTATATACCGTTTTTCCCTAGTGATATGCACATCTGCAAAAAAACATGCCCTTAGGTGTGTTATCTAACCAAGTACTTATCGGATGGGTGTGCCTCTTTGAGAACATTTCAATACCACCTAGGTTGAGGCATGATCGACCATGCAAAGCATATCCGATGGTGACAATACTTTGCATGCACCTCAACCTAGTTGAAACGGACTTGTGTGCAAAGTGGAGCCCCCATCCGATAAGTACTAGTTTGAATAACACACCTAGGACTGTGCTCAGACCGTGTTTTTTTATGGTTGTGCATGACACTAAGGCAAGAACGATGTTTTATGCTTGATCGACAATGCAAACCATATCCGATGGGCACAATACTTTGCACACACCTTCAACTAGGTGGAATTGACTTACATGCAAAGTGGCACGCGCATTCCATAAGTGCTTGATCAGATAACATACCTAGCAGCGTGTTTTTTTACGGATGTGCATGACACTCGAGCAAAAATAGTATTTAATGCTCGATCCACCATGCAAAGGATATCCAATGGGCACAAAACTTTTTGGATGCCTCAACCTAGGTGGTCTTGAAATGTTCTCAAAGAGGCACACCTATCCGATAAGTACTTGGTCAGATAACACACCTAAGGGCGTGTTTTTTGGTGGATGTGCATATCACTAGGGGAAAAACGGTGTATAATGCATGATCGGTCATGCAAAGCATATTTGATGGTCATAATACTTTGCACGCACCTCAACCTAGTTAAAAGATAATTGCGTGCAAAGTGGAGCCCCCATCTGATAAGTACTTGTTTGAATAACACACCTAGGACCGTGTTTTTTTATGGTTGTGCATTACACTAAGGCAAAAACGGTGTTTTATGCTTGATCCACAATGCAAAGCATATCCGATGGGCACAATACTTTGCATACCCCTTCAACTAGGTGGAATTGAATTACATTGAAAGTGGAATTCCCATCGCATAAGTACTTGTTGGGATAACACGCCTAGCGGTTTGTTTTTTTACGGATGTGCATGACACTAAGGCAAAAATGGTATTTAATGCTCGATCGACCATGCAAAGCATATTGGATGGGCACAATACTTTTCCTACACCTTAACCTAGGTGGCATTGAAATGTTCTCAAAGAGGAACACCCATCCGATAAGTAATTGGTCAGATAAGATACCTAAATGCGTGTTTTTTTGCGAAAGTGCATATCACTACCGAAAAAACATTGTATAATGTGTGATCGACCATGCAAAGCATATCCGATGGTGACAATACTTTGCATGTACCTCAACGTAGTTGAAATAGACTTGCGTGCAAAGTGGAGCCCCGATTCGATAAGTACTTGTTTGAATAACACACCTAGGACCGTGTTCTTTTATGGTTGTGCATGACACTAAGGCAAAAATGATGTTTTATGCCTGATCGACAATGCAAAGCATATCCAATGGGCACAATACTTTGCACACACCTTCAACTAGGTGGAATTGACTTACATGCAACGTGGAATTCCCATCGCATAAGTACTTGATCGGATAACACACCTAGTAGCGTGTTTTTTTACGGATGTGCATGACACTAAGGCAAAAATGGTATATAATGCTCGATCAACCATGTAAAGCATATCCGATGGGCACAATACTTTTCCAATGCCTTAAAGTAGGTGGTATTGAAATGTTTTCAAAGAGGCACACCCATCCGATAAGTACTTGGTCAGATTACATACCTAAGGGTCGTGTTTTTTTGCGGATGTGCATATCACTAGGGGAAAAATGTTGTATAATGCGTAATCGACCATGTAGAGCATATCCGATGATGACAATACTTTGCACACATCTCAACCTAGTTGAAAGGGAACTGCGTGCAAAGTGGAGCCCCCATCCGATAAGTACTTGTTTGATTAACACACCTAGGACCGTGTGTTTTTATGGTTGTGCATGACACTAAGGCAAAAACGGTGTTTTATGCTTGATCGACAATGAAAAGCATATTTGATGGACACAATACTTTGCAAATACCTTCAACTAGGTGGTATTGACTTACATGCAAAGTGGCATTCCCATCGCATAGGTACTTGATCGGATAACACACCTAGCAGCGTGTTTTTTTACTAATGTGCATGACACTAAGGCAAAATGGTATTTAATGCTCGATCGACCATGCAAAGCATATCCGATGGGCACAATACTTTTCCTAAGACTTAACCTAGGTGGTATTGAAATGTTCTCAAAGAGGCAAACCCATCCGATAAGTACTTGGTCAGATAACATACCTAAGGGTGTGTTTTTTTGCAGATGTGCATATCACTACCGAAAAAACGTTGTATAATGCGTAATCGACAATACAAAGCATATTCGATGGTGAAAATACTTTGCATGCATCTCAACCTAGTTGAAATGGAATTGTGTGCAAAGTGAAGCCCCCATCCGATAAGTACTTGTTTGATTAACACACCTAGGACCGTGTTTTTTTATGGTTGTGCATGACACTAAGGCAAAAACGGTGTTTTATACTTGATCGACAATGCAAAGAATATCGGATGGGCACAATACTTTGCACACACCTTCAAATAGGTGTAATTGACTTACATGGAAAGTGGCATTCCCATCGCATAAGTACTTGATTGGATAACATACCTAGCAGCGTGTTTTTTTACGGATGTGCATGATACTAAGGCAAAAATGGTATTTAATGCTCGATCAACCATGCAAAGGATATCTGATGGGCACATTACTTTTCCTATGCCTTAGCCTAGGTGGTATTGAAATGTTCTCAAAGGGGCACACCCATCCGATAAGTACTTGGTCAGATAAGATACATAAGGGCGTGTTTTTTTACGGATGTGCATATCACTACAGGAAAAACAGTGTACAATGCGTGATCGACCATGCAAAGCATATCCAATGGTTACAATACTTTGCATGCACCTCAACCTAGTTGAAAGATACTTGCATGCAAAGTGGAGCCCCCATCTGATAAGTACTTGTTTGAATAACACACCTAGGATCGTGTTTTTTTATGGTTGTGCATTACACTAGAGCAAAAATGGTGTTTTATGCTTCATCGACAATGCAAAGCATATCCGATGGGCATAATACTTTGCACACACCTTAAATGAGGTGGAATTGACTTACATGCAAAGTGGCATGCCCATCCCATAAGTACTTGATCGGAGAACATACCTAGCAGCGTGTTTTTTTACGGATGTGCATGACACCAAGGCAAAAATGGTATTTAATGCTTGATCAACCATGCAAAGCATATCCGATGGGCACAATACTTTTCCTACACCTCAACTTAGGTGGCATTGACATTTTTTCAAATAGGCACACCCATCCGATAAGTACTTGGTCAGATAACACACCTAAGGGCGTGTTTGTTTGCAGATGTGCATATCACTAGGGAAAAAATGGTATATAATGCATGATCGGCCATGCAAAGCATATCCAATGGTCACAATACTTTGAACAAACCTCAACCTAGTTGAAACCGTCTTGTGTACAAAGTAGAGCCCCCATCTGAGAAGTACTTATTTGAATAACAGACCTAGGACGTGTTTTTTTATGGTTGTGCATGACACTAATGCAAAAACGGTGTTTTATGCTTGATTGACAATGCAAAGCATATCCGATGGGCACAATACTTTGCCTAAACCTTCAACTATGGGGAATTGACTTACATGCAAAGTGGCACACCCATCCCATAAGTACTTGATCGGATAACATACCTAGCATCGTGTTTTTTTATGGATGTGCATGACACTAGTTGTTCCAAGGATGGATGTGATTTTATGTAAAAAAGGAGAAGTAGTTGCATTTGCTACAATCCATGATAGTGATCCCAATTCAGTTTGCCACTTTCGAAGACTTGGCGAAGATAAGGTGGCAGTTACTGTATCAAATATTCTTAGCACACATGTTGAGCTAAAGTATAAATGTGGAGATATGGAAACACTTGGAGATGTTATGACCTACAATACATCCAACAAATCATTTATAGCATGGGACAAAGATGAGACTTATGCAATAGACATTATCAAGAATACAAAGTGCACCACCTTGGATTTTACTATAGGGGACATTTTACAAATGAGATCATTTGCAAATAAGACTGTAGCAGAAGGTGAAGTATTGGGATTTGAACAAGTGGAGCAATGATCATTTGCACAGATGAGGATTCTAAAAGTCACTGATGATGGTATGGTTGATAATATAACATGCTTATGTGATCCCTACTATGACGTAGCAAGAAAATGAGATGGAGCATGCAATTTTTAAACATGAGAAAGAGGCATGTGGTTTTCAATGATAAAGACAAGGTATACTACAATATAAAAGGACCTAAAAAGCATGCCCATGTGCCAGGCTCTATCACTTCAAATGTGGATGATGTCAATGTACTCAATTATAGAAGTGACATCTTATCTGGAGTGGATGAGTTCATTGGTTCCGAGAAACAAAATGATTTTAGAAGCGAAGCCTTATCTGGGGTGGATGAATTCTTGCACAGTGACAAGGGCAAAGGTTTCAATAGCGATGTCTTGTCAAGTGTGGATGAGTTCATGCATATTAACAAACCTGGTGTCAATCAAGCTTGTGGATTTGTGAAAGCCATGCAAGATGTCCCAATGAGCGATGTTCTCTCAAGAGTGGAAGAGTTTCAAGGTTCTCAATACTCTCATAGAATATTGAATTCATTGAATGGTCCTAAGAGTATGTTAAAAATGATGATGAGATCAACAGAGGATTATTCAATATTTAACTTTGATTGTGATATGGCCAAGGATGCAATGACCAATCATGGATGCTTGCTTACAAACAAATGTGAGGAGAAGAAGTGCATAAATACAGATAACAACTTGCACGAGGAACAAAAAAGGTCATACATATGCATGAAGAGAAAGTGAATCTAGGCAGATCCACAAAAGCAACCAAAGAGGAAGAGAGTAATAAAGGAGGAGAACATGTTAAATGCATTGGGATATCTATGTTGCAAGCAAAGATGTATGCGCTTCATTGATCTTGTAGACATCAGGGAATGTAGAGGACACGTATGGCAAAGAAGAGGAAGCGAAAGAAATGAATACCTTCTCACAAGTTTCTCTTGCTTTCTTCAGAATGGCAATAAAAGCCTAAGTTCAAGACAAAAGGTAAAACCTCTCGTAAATGGAAAAAAGATTTGCAATAACGCATATCGCAATATTACTGGATTATCCCATGGTACATATTGGAATTTAGTCACCAAGGCAAAGGGGTGCAACAAATTTAGCATTCACGGTAATAGAGGAAGGTCCAAATCAAGAATCTCAACTATCAGGGTAGTAGCAATTTTGCAAGACTTCATACATGAAAATGATTTACCTCAACCCCATACATCTACCAAACTCCCTAACGGTGACGCGATCACTGAAATGCACCTTCCAATGGGCTTGACAAAGCTCAAAGTATTTGACTCTATTGCAAAAAAGCAAGGGCAAAGAGGGGATGCCGTAGCTTCTTCTCATACTTTGTATACTCTTTGGAAGAAGAACTTTGGATATGTTAAAATCCCAAGGAGGCAAAAAATGTCAAAGTGCAATGTCTGTGATGATTTAAAGCGAGCGATTGAGAGTGCGACATGTCCAAATCAAAGGGAATTATACAAAAAAACAGAAAATCTCATCATGACCTTATTCGACATTCCAGACAAAAATATGCATTTTGGAAAGAGTAAGCTATTTCGCATCGTGATAACTACATGTGCCTTATTGTAGATGGCATGGATCAAAATACAACAACATTGCCTCATTTTGTTGCCACTCCACCTAAATTACAAGGAAAGCACTTTCTAAAGACACATCTATGTGGAGTGTTAGTGCATGGAATTAAGTTCTTTGCAGATATATGGATTGATTCCTTGCATCTACATGATAGCAATCAAGTTGTAACATCTATTATGAAGGCAATTTGCAATGTACATGCAGAAAAAGGTTGCCTACCACCGACTTTGAGAATACAAGCTGATAATTGCTGGCAAGAAAATAATAATGTACTCATGTTTGCATTCTGCTCCATGCTAGTTGCTCATCGAATCTTCAATGAGGTTGAATGTGGATTTTTGTATGTTGGGCATACACATGAGGATATCAATCAAGTTTTTAGCACAATCTCAAGGGAGCTTAAATGCAAGGATGTGGAGACAGTAGATGACTTGGTAAGAAGATGTGGCAGGCAAGTTGGTGGTCGTAAGGAAAGTATAGTATGTGAGAGGCTCAAAAGAATGTATGATTAGAAGAGCTTCATTCTACCTTTCATACAAATGGGTGGTGATGCATTGACAGGTCATACCAATCCACACTACCTTCGTTTTTTTTTTTAAGATGAAAAACCCGTAATGCAATGGCAACAGTATTCTCATGATACAAAATGGGAACCTGAAGAACCTTACAGTCTCTTAACTTCAATTCCCAGCAAGGAAAGGTATCCAACATGGGCTCCTATACAAGAATTCAATGAGAGTTCTAACTGTGAAATAGAAGGATTAAAAGCATTTATTACATACAAAGAGGAAATGCTCCAAAGATATCCTGATTCGAAGCCTACTTGGAGAGAACACACTACCACTGTAATTAACAAGACACAAAATTTAATAAAGGACCTTGAGAGAATGCGAGGCTCAAAGGATGTCAAAGAAGAATGCAATATGTTTTGGCCAAATGTTCATAACGATTTACACCCAGCTCTAGTCTTTGAAAATGAATTTGTATCATTACTCCCACATCCATATTGTGGACCGAAGAAGAGAGAGTTTATGCCACAAGTAGATATAGAGGTCAATTGTTTTGTTGTGGTTCGGCCATCGGATGATGAATATGAGAATGTGAAGTTTTGGGTTGCAAAAGTAGTTGATGTGCAAAGAGATGACCAAGGGAGAGCTACAACATTTATAGCGGTATGGTATGAGCCAAAGGGTAGGAAGGAGAATATGGATAACAACACATTGTATACTAATTGTATAATGAAGGAGTGGGTCCCAAATGATGAAGCGGTCTCTCAAGTTTCGACAGAGACAATAGTGTCTTGGCATTCAAGGGCAAAGAAATAAAAGAAGCGCATGGGATATGAGGTAGAAGGAAAAATAAAAATACCACAGGAAAGTATTTTGCATATACACGAATTTTTAAGGATGCTCGCCATGGAGGAAGTAGAAGGAGACAACGCAAATGAAGAATGTCCATGATTAAAGCTTTGTATTGAAGTCCATTGAAGGATTTTATTACGGTACTAGGCAAGAAGCCAATTCAAGACAATTATAATCAGAGTCATCACTTCCTATGTCAAATGAGAGTCAAAATATGCACTAGATGTCACCCAAGGGTCAAGGCTTGGCAAGACAATAGGGAGTTAATGTAGATGGCACCTGGCAAGGGACTGTCACATTGAGCAATAAGACAATGGGGAGTCAATGCACCCAAGGGCCAAGGCTTGGCAAGACAAGTGGGAGTTAATGCAGATGGCACCTGGCAAGGGACTATCATGACATTGAGCAATAAGACAATGGGGAGTCAAATTATGCAGATGGCACGAATTGAGGCTCTTTAAGAGCAACAATTTAAATTGTAAACATATGTTCAATCTATATCATTTTGGATACAAAGACTCTAGCTGAGAGCAATGTCTCTCAATGTAAACATATAATGATAGCTATAATTGCTATTATAATTCTTTGGTTCAATACAAAACTTGGGTCTTATGGCATCATGTCTTTTTTCTATTTATTAAAAGTTTTAAAAATTTTGTGCATATTGCGAGTGACAATGTTATTTTCATGAAATATTTAAGTCTCCTTTCATGGATTTATAAATTTATCACGTCAAGGAAAAATATTAAAAATAATTAAATTAACAAATAACTTAGGTATAGCTAGAATTTCTAATATAGGATTATTTCAAATTCTTGCATGTTGGTGTAAAAGTATAGATTGAAATATGTGAATATGATAGTGCCACAAAGTGAACTTTTGATTTGGGAAGAATATTTTTAAAAAGTAAAATTTTTATTTGGAAAGGATATTTTCACAAAGTAAACTTTTCATTTGGGAAGGATTTTTGGGCTTCGCCCAAAAACAACAGAAAAAGTCCAAAATTAATGAATAGGTGTTGATACCAAATATCACATCTGAGTGATCCTTCACATACTCGAACATGGGTACATAAGGTGGCTCTCCACTTGATAGCATTGGATGACCATCCAGATGTCTCTTCCACCACTCAATGCCACCTTCACTTGGTTGCCAATCTAATGATCATGGATGCACTTTATATTGCATGATATTTCGTATAAAGAACCAAAATTGGAGAGGCTTTGAGTGTCCCACTAAAGCATCTTTCCCATCGCATAGGCATCCATCAACATAGTTCTTGAAATTAGGGACTTCCGTTACCAAAAATGGCATTGGAGAAGACTCCTTACGTTGTCTAAAAGTATCCATGAGATGTGCAAATGTCAATGTTTGGCTAGTTCTTAACCTCTCTGAAAACCTACTGAACATTGCATCAATATCCTCATGTTATGTCCAACCATCAAGAATCCCAATTGAATTGACTTGAAAATCCCTTGAGCAACAAGTAATGATAGGTATGCAAACAAGTACCTATTCTTGTTTTCAGAACCACAATTATCCAACTACACCAATAGGTGTTCGGGTAGTTTCTTATAAGGATTTTCTTGATGGGAACTTCCAAGTCCAAGGTCGTTGAATGTTCCACCCACTGCCTCAAGATGAAGTTGTTGCTTGCCATTAGAAACATAGTGAGAATCCAATGCTTCTCTTGAGGTTAGTGCATTTAGTAGAGCATTGTCAGGACCTTGGCATCCCATCATGTACCAAATCTCCAAGTACATGGTTATCAAATCTTTCAAGATTTCTCAAACACAAAGCCAATGAACCAATTGTGAAGTTAGGATCCGACGGCCATAAGGATAAAGAAAAGTAACCATAACGTCCTTGACCATGTCCATGTGTTATCATGCTAGTCAAAGCCACTGGGAGCTGAAAGGATTTGTTTGTGTCCTTTGAACGATTGCGTAATCTAGGGATGGCTATCTTCTTTTGGTCCATCTTATCATGGATAATGCACAAGTATGTATGAGGATACATTTCACAAAATCTGCGCCAAGTGTAGTACACATTTATGCAACTTTTTTGTTGTAACATGTGCTTTCTTCTATCTTCCATAAACTTATTACGTTCATTTTGGCATTTTATTGCTGCAAGCTACACCTTGATTGCACTACATAAACCACACTTAGAGAATTCACTTGTTTTTGACAAAGTTACATGCTTGAATTCAAAGTTCCATATGCGGTTGAACGTGGAAGTTGACATCTCCTTACAACCCAAACTATGCTTTAACTTCATGTTAACCTCATAGAGAATATCAACCTGCTTGTATACATCTGGTATCACCAATTGTGTTTCCCTTGATCCATCCTGAAGTGTTCTACTTTTGTGTGGCATACGCTCAGAATTGTTATCCACAAAATCTTGGATTATGGCTCTACCCAGTTTTGTGTGGTCCCAACCTCTCTGCACAATTCCTTTATTACCATGCATGCACCTTTATATACCAATTTTAAATGCTCCCTGTATCGATAAAATGTTGTTTTTGGAATACCATGCATTTCATACCATGCTCTACAACAAACTTGAATACCATTCAATGAAAAGACATATTTGAGCTGCCCATTGTCATCTTTTTGACAAGCAACCTCAAGAGTGTCATATACATAATTGGTGCGAGCCTCCAAACTTTGGCCCCAATACTCTATGCATAATTTGGATATCATTGGAAAATTGGCTTGACAACAATTTTGTTTATAACAATCAATCATAGAATACTTTTGTGACTGCATCCCTTGTGAGTCTAGATGATGCTAATGGCATGCTATGTTTTTTAGCTTTCCTCTTTATCATGCAATAACGCCTCTTTTTTGTGGATTTTTTGCATTAGTGTCATGCACATCCATAAAAAAACATGCTGCTAGGTATGTTATTCGATCAAGCACTTATGGGATGGGCATGCCCCTTTGCATGTAAGTCAATTCCACCTAGTTGAAGGTGTTGCAAAGTATTGTGCCCATCCGATATGCTTTGCATTGTCGATCAAGCATAAAACACCGTTTTTGCCTGTGTCATGCACAACCATAAAAAAACACGGTCCTAGGTGTGTTAATCAAACAAGTGCTTATCAGATGGGGGCTCCACTTTGCATGCAAATCCATTTCAACTAGATCGAGATGCATGCAAAGTATTGTCACCATCGGATATGCTATGCATGGTCGATTACGCATTATACAATCTTTGTCCGGTAGTGATATGCACATCCAGAAAAAAGCACACCCTTAGGTATGTTATCTGACCAAGTACTTATCGGATGGGTGTACCTCTTTGAGAACATTTCAATACCACATAGGTTAAGGCATAGGAAAAGTATTGTGCCATCGTATATGCTTTGCGTGGTCGATCAAGCATTAAATACCATTTTTGCCTTAGTGTCATGCACATCCGTAAAAAACACGCTGCTAGGTGTGTTATCCGATCAAGTACTCATGCGATGGGAATGCCACTTTGCATGTAAGTCAATTCCACCTAGTTGAAGGTGTGTGCAAATTATTGTGCCCATCGGATATTCTTTGCATTGTCGATCAAGCATAAAACACCGTTTTTGCCTTAGTGTCATGCACAACCATATAAAAACACGGTCCTAGGTGTGTTATTCAAACAAGTACTTATCGGATGGGGGCCCACTTTGCACGCAAGTCTATTCCAACTAGGTTGAGGTGCGTGCAAAGTATTTTCACCATCAGATATGCTTTGTGTGGCCGATCATGCATTATACACAGTTTTTACCCTAATGATATGCACATCCAGAAAAAAACACGCGCTTAGGTGTGTTATCTTACCAAGTACTTATCGGATGGGTGTGCCTCTTTGAGAACATTTCAAGACCACCTAGGTTGAGGCATCCAAAAAGCGTTGTGCCCATTGGATATCCTTTGCATGGTGGATCGAGCATTAAATACTATTTTTGCTCGAGTGTCATGCACATCCGTAAAAAAACACGCTACTAAGTATGTTATCTGATCAAGCACTTATGGGATTCATGTGCCACTTTGCATGTAAGTCAATTACACCTATTTGAAGGTGTGTGAAAAGTATTGTGCCCATCGGATATGGTTTGCATTGTCGATCAAGCATAGAACACCGTTCTTGCCTTAGTGTCATGCACAACCATAAAAAAACACGGTCTGAGCACAGTCCTAGGTGTGTTATTCAAACAAGTACTTATCCTATGGGGGCTCCACTTTGCACACAAGTCCGATCAAGCATAAAACACCGTTTTTGCCTTAGTGTCAAGCACATTTGTAAAAAAACACGGTCCTAGGTGTGTTATTGGATCAATTATTTATCTAATCGACATGCCACTTTTCATGCAACTAAATAACACATAGGTTGAGGTGGTTGAAAAGTATTGTGCCCATCGGATGTATTTTGCATGTATATCATGTATTAAACTCCGTTTCTGCCTCAATGTCATGCACAACCATAAAAAAACACGCTTTTAGGTATGTCATCCGACCAACTACTTATCAGATGGGTGTACAATGCAATGCCACAATTTTTGAGACTCATGCAAAGTATTGTGCCCATCGGATATGCTTTGCATTGTCAAACAAGCATTAAACATTGTTTTGGCCTTAGTGTCATGCACAATCGTCAAAAAACGCGGTCCTAGATGTGTTATTCGACTAAGTACTTATGGGATGGGCACGCCACTTTGCATCTAAGTCAATAATACCTAGGTTGAGATGTGTGCAAAGTATTGTGACGATCGGATATGCGTTGCATTGTCGATTAAGCATAAAACAACGTTTTTGCCTTAGTGTCATGGACAACAACCAATAAAAACATGGTCCTAGGTGTGATATTCTAAAAAGTACTTGTCAGATGGGGGAGCCACTTTGCAAGAAAGTCAATTTCAACTAGGTTGATGTGCGTGCATAGTATTGTGTCTATCAGTTATGCTTTACATGGGGGATCACACATTATACACCGTTTTCCCCTTAGTGTTATGCACATTCATCAAAGAACATGCTCTTAGGTGTATTATCATACCAAGTACTTATTTAATGGGCGTTCCACTTTGCATGGAACACCATACCACCGCTTTTGAGGCACGTGCAAAGTATTGTGCCCATCAGATATGCTTTACATGATAGATTGAGTATTAAATACCGTTTTTGCCTTGGTGTCATGTAGAACCATCAAAAAACATGATCCTAGGTGTATTTTTCAAACAAGTACTTATCGGATGGGGTTGCCACTTTGCACACAAGTCAATACTACCTAGGTTGAGGAACGTGCAAAGTCTTGTGTCCATTGGATATGCTTTGCATAGTCGATCGCACATTATACACCATTTTGTTCCTAGTGTTATGCACAATCATTATAAAATATGTTTGCAGGTGTGTTATCCAAACAAGTACTTATGGGATGGGTGCACCACTTTGTATGCAAGTCAATACGACCTAGGTTGAGGCATGTACAAAGTTTTGTGCCCATTGGAGAAATGTAGATGCGATAATATTAGAAAATTCTCGGTATGTATATATGTGTGTGTGTGTGTGTGTGTATAGTGCACAAATTATGCACTTTATATCTTGAGTATTGTGTCAAAATAAAAGCTGAAATAAGCTTGTTGATGAGGATAAATATGCCCTTGTAAATACGCCCTTGAATAAAAGCACAGTTGTTGTATGACCACAATAGGATCGCTTTGACACTTGTGATTTTGCCCACATGTAAGTTTGCAAATAGTATAAAAAATCATATAATAATATATTAATAGTTTGCAAATGTGTATAGCAAGTGAGTAGTGGGAAGTGGAAGTGGGAGTGAGGAGGGAGGAGTGGAATGGGAGAGGGGAAGTAATAGGGGTATATGATAATAAGTATAAAAAATAGTAGAATAATATATTAATAGTTTTCAAATGGCAAGTGAGTAATGGGAAGTGGAAGTGAGAGTGGGGAGGGAAGAATGGAATGGGAGAGGGGGAGGTAATAGGGGAGTAGGATAATAAGGGAGTGAAATGAGTGAGGGGAGTTAATAGGGGATGAAAAAGAGGAGGGTGAGATGGGGAAATATGGGATTTTGGGAAATGGGAGGAGTATGGGACGTGGTGGAAATGTGGGATGGGAGTGGTGGCAATGAGGGAGGAATAAGAAATGGATGGGGGGAGGGCCAATGGAAGATTGGGATGAGGAATGGGGGTCCAATGGGAGAGGGGGAGTAATGGGAGCCAATGGGAGAGGGGAGAAATGAAAAGCCAATAGGAGAGAGGGGAGGAATGGAAAGCCAATAGGAGAGGAGGAGGAAAACCTAAATTTTCTTATATATAGTCTTCCTTCTTCATCCATTCTCCCCTCATTTCATTCATTGAAGCAAGTAAGCAACAAAGCAAGGACGAGCAAGAAAGCAAGGAAGGAAGAGCAAGAAAGCAAGAAAGAGCAAACATTCTTTATCTAGATTTTTTTAAAAAAATTTGAAGAGAGAGAAAGAAAGAAAGAGAGAGAGGAACTAGAGAGAGAGAGAAAGTTTAGAGAGAAGGAGAGAAGCCTTGGAGGCCACGGCCTCCAGGAGGAAGAGGGAACTGGAGGGGGATGAGAGGGAGGAAAGGAGGGAGGGAGGAGCCAAGGAGGAAGGGAGGAGCAACGGAAGAGGGGAGGGAGGGAGGGAGAGAGGGAGGGAGGGAGGGAGAGAGGGAGGGAGGAGCGGAGGTAGGGGGAGAGAGGGAGGGAGGTAGGAGGAGGGAGGAAGAGGGAGGAAGGAGCGTGTTGAGATATCGAGCTCTACTCACAATATGCCAGGGTGACCATTGTGCATTTATGTCATCGACTTGTTAGCTACAGATGCGGTTGGTACACCGCCCACGAATAATAGCTGGATGACAGCTATCCTTATCTACACTAGTTCGTGGCTCAGTTAGTATGCCACCTTAGTTAGTTGAGTTTGGTTTGAGACCTACATATAGGGTTCTTCTATTTCTTTGTACTAGAGTTCTTTTGGCTTTCACAACTAAGAAGAGAAAAACTGTTTTCAGCCTCCACCTTTGTGTGTATTCCCCCATTATGCATGTGAGAAATCCGCAAGTGAGACTTCTTCCCTCTCTCCCACTATCTTCACATGGTATCAGAGCCTTGTTTGTGGTAAGGAGCTCAAGAAAGCAAACCAAGTTCGCAGTGTCCTGGTAAGAGGACCAGTGTTGCTTTCCTTTTTCGAGTTTGGGAGCAAATCTCTGTAGGTAGCACAGCCGGAAGTGCAAGAGTGCACTGTCTCAGATTGAGACGCCCTTCGTGGTGTGGCGAGAGGGCATTATATGCTGCGGGACAGGGCAAAGCCCTAGGTGACTTTATTTTTCTGATTCGAGGTCATTTTAGGGCCATTTTGGAGGCGGAAGTTCTCCGCAGGCACTCAAAAAAAGGCCCTGTTTTTGATGTGCGACCACTGTTCTGCAAGTCAGTGAAAAGTTGCCACAGAAATTGCATCGTATGCCTGTGTGCAGAGATATTGCGAGTTGCAGAATCATGCTTGTTGCCTGTTGATGCAAAATCGTCACTAGGAAGTGACTGTGTGGTGAAATACCACTTTCGTCAGTTTTGCAGTTCTGCCCGTGTGAGGCAAAAGCTGTGTTTTTTGCAGTGATATAATATTTTGCAGTGTTCTGTAATGGCATCTGATTCTCTTTCACAGATTGTCACTGAAAAGCTTAGGCATGGAAGTTTAGAATGACGAATTTCCTTATGGGAAAAGGCTATTGGGAGTTCATTACAGGAAATGAAGAAGAACCTGTTCTTCCTAATGTTCCCAATCAACAGGAAATGCAGGCATTTAAAGGATGGCATGAGAGAGCCAGGAAAGTTATGTACTGGCTGTCTATCAGTATTTCGGACTCCATGATTGTGCATATTCAAGATGCAAGTACGCCAAAGGAGGCATGGGATACTTTGGCAAAAATGTACAGCACAAATACGCAAGCCAGGAAAATGCAACTCAAACAGGAGTTGCACAATGTGCAGAAAGAAAATTTGAGCATCAGTGACTACCACATGAAAGTGAAGAAAATTGCACATGCACTTGCTTCCATTGGGTTGTCAGTGGAAGATGATGATCTAGTTTGTGTGACCTTGAATGGTCTAGGAAAGGATTATGCACAGTTCCGGACATCCATTGCCGTCCCTGAAAAATTTCCTGATTTTGAAGAGTTGTTTGCTCTTCTAATTTCTGAAGAGCAGAGAAATGGGGGTGCATCTTCTTCAGCAGGAACTTCAAAAGAAACTGTCTTCTACTCAAATGCTGGCAGAGGTAAAGGCAGAGGTAGAGGAGGCCGATCTGCAGGCCATGAATGGATGCAAGATGCAAGGAAAATGGAAAAGCCAGGATTTGTGGAGAATGGTGATGATACTACACATCCTATTGTGCAGATTGGTAAAATTCCTTTGTCTATGCAGGATGGGAAAAAGAAATACCTGTCCGATGTATTTCATGTCTCGAACATCACCAAGAACCTAGTTTCTGTTGGTCAAATGGTTGAGCAGGGCTTGCAGGTTAGATTTAATCCTCATGGATGCTTTGTTGAGGATATGAAAAATAACGGTCGCTTGATAGCAAAAGGAAAGAAGAAGGGCAGGATGTTTACGTTAGATCTGGACATGCCTGAATTGAGTGCAGCAATGTTTGCACATGGGACCGGTGTAGTTGCAGATATTGATATCTGGCACAAACGCATTGGTCATGTTAATATACAGTGACTTAAATCAATGCAAGCCCAAAATATTATTGCAGGATTGCCTAAATTCAAGGTTGCAGAAATGCACAGGGTTTGTGAAGCCTGTCAATTTGGGAAACAGGCAAGGAAACCTTTTCCTAGGCATGTTCAAGAGAGTAAAAAGCCATTGGAATTAATCCACTCTGATGTGTGGACTACTAAAGCTACATCTATTGGAGGCTGTCTATTTTGTCACATTTATTGATGACTTCAGTAGAAAACTTTGGGTGTATTTTATGAAAAAGAAAAGTGAAGTGTTTGGGCACTTCAAAGCTTTCAAAGCTATGGTTGAAAAAGAAACAGGCCTACAAATAAAATGCCTAAGGTCAGATGGAGGGGGAGAGTACCTCTCAAATGAGTTTGCAAGGTTCTTGCAGGAGCATGGTATAAAGCAGCAATATTCATGCAGTCATACCCAACAGCAAAATGGAATTGCAGAAAGGAAAAACAGGCATATTGGAGAGGTATCTCGGGCTATGCTAAATGAAAAAGATCTACCAGATTATTATTGGGCTGAAGCAGTTGCTACAACAGTTTATATAATGAACAAGACTCCCACTGCAGCAATACATGGTATGATGCCAGAGGAGATGTATACTGGTGGAAACCAGATATTTCTCATTTGAAAATTTTTGGTTGCATTGCCTATGTCCATGTGCCAGATGAGTTGAGGTCCAAGTTGGATCCAAAAGCTGAGAAGTGCGTCTTTATTGGTTATTCTCTGCACAGCAGAAAGGGTATAGATGCTATAACCCTTCTACACGAAAGTTCACAGTGAGCAGAGATGTTGTTTTTGATGAGATGAGCAACAAGTATAAACCAGTAAATGTAATGATTGATGTAGATGCACAAAATGGTAATGCTACACAGAATTCACAGCAGCAATCACAAAATATTAGTGGACCTAGAGTGTCCTCTAGCAGTGGTTCACATACTTCGCCATGGACAGGTAGATTGAGATCAGGAGAATCTCCTCAAAGCAATGCAGACAGTGGTATGCAGGTATCACAAAAAGGAAAAGAGAAGTAGATCAGCCCATGTTTGATGTGAATGCAGGTCACTCTTATGTGGATGGGGAATCCAATGGCTCAGAACAGAGCATTGATGAAGTTAGGTATTCCTTCTGTTGTTACACCTGGAGTAAGGAAGACCAGGGATGTTTTGAGAGCACCTGGAAGTGAGCCTATTTTGCGCAGGTCTACCAGGGTTAGGTATCCTATGGATAGGCTGAAATATGATGGATTTACAGCCATTCACTATGCTTATATGGTCAAAGTGATACAGGAACCAGAACCCACTTCTTTTGAGCAAGCCATGGGAAATGAAAAATGGGAGAAAGCCATGGATGAAGAAATGGATGCCTTGGATGCAAATGCTACATGGGAATTGGTGCCTTTGCCTAAAGAAAAGAATGCCATTGGCTATAAGTGGGTTTATAAGATCAAGCACAATGCAGATGGTTCTGTGAATAGATACAAGGCAAGATTAGTTGTCAAGGGGTATGCACAGACATATGGCATTGATTATGAAGAAACTTTCAGTCCGGTTGCAAGGATGGCAACTGTAAGAGCAGCCATTGCTATGGCTGCATCAAAGGGATGGTCTTTACATCAGATGGATGTAAAGAATGCCTTCTTGCATGGTGATTTGCAAGAAGAGGTCTTTATGGAGCAGCCAGCAGGTTATGTTCATGCTATTCATCCTGAGTTTGTTTGCAGGTTGAAGAAAGCCTTGTATGGCTTGAAGCAAGCACCTAGAGCATGGTCTGACAAGATAGGACAGTATCTTGTCACTATTAGCTTTTAGATTTCCAAGGCAGATTTCTCACTCTATGTGAGAAATGTAAGAAAATAGTACGCAGCGGAAGATAACAACAAAATGCAAGTACACGATGGAAAGCTGGAGAGAATACAAGAATTCTGATATACCAAACTGCTGATACAACTGATGGTTGGCTGTCCACCCGTGCGCTCTACAGACAGAGCTTCGATGGTGATCTAGACAGATGCTGGACGGAGGACTATGAGCGTGAAGAACTGGTGATCTGATGATAGGGGGTGGCCACTTATATAGTGTAAGTGGTTGACGGTCGGCCCTGTAATAGGCAGTTGGCCTAATAGACAGTCGGCCTGGAAGACCACCGACCCTTCAGAAAACATGCCGGCGGGCAGATGAAGGATCGCGCATAGGTCATACCGTCGGGCCTGGGGCTACCGGCAGCCCCCGGACCCTGCCGCTGGGGGCTTTGCCCCCAGACCCCCACCGGGGGCCTGATGTTAGAGTTAGCTCAAATGTCCACCTCTCATGTAACCCACCAATATTCTGTGTACCCAATGTTGTAAGGCCCCCATATGAGGAGAAGCCATGATGGGTATCAGATATTGGTACCTGTACCTTCCACAGGGCATTTTGCATTATTACCGACCGTCACGTTCATGGGCTCTTGTAGAGGCTTGAAAGAGCTATACCAGTCCTTCTTTCTGGTCATGTGACGGGACGCTCCACTATCAAGGAGCCACGAATCATTCGTTGTTGAAACTTCTGTTGAGGAGCATATTTCTTCAATTGCAACCCATAGCTCCAACTCAGTTTCAACTGTGTTGGCAGATTCCTTGCCTTTCGAAGAAGACTGTGTAGTGCCATTCTTTTCGTCCTGCTGCTTCTTTCTGCAATCCTTGATCATGTGACCGCTTTTGTTGCAGTAGTGGCACTTACCTGAAAACTTCTTCTTCTTACCATTCTTCTTCTCTCCACCCTTCCCTTTGGATGTGGTTGAGAATGCTGCATCACTTCCGCCATCGCGGGTCTTCATTCGCATCTCCTCCTCTAGAAGCATCGCGCTGAACTCTTCAAAAGTGAGGGGTGGAATTCTTACCTGCGTGTTGAGTGTCGTGACCAACGCATCGTACTTTTGTGGAAGGATCCGAATGCACCTTCTGGCCAACTCTTCGTTGGTCTTTGTAATCCCAACCGCCGCCATCTGATCACGTAGATTCTTGATCCGTGTGATGAATGTCTCAGCTGATTCTCCATCAGAGCACCTCTCTGCAGCAAGCATATTCTCCAGATTTTGAATTCTGGTCTGATTCCGCGTTTCATACTGACCTTTCAGTATGTTCCAAGCCTCACTTGCCTTGTCTGTATGCGGCAGGGTCCTATGCGCGATCCTGCATCTGCCCGACGGTATGACCTATGCGCGATCCTTCATCTGCCCGACGGCATACAGACAAGGCAAGTGAGGCTTGGAACATACTGAAAGGTCAGTATGAAACGCGGAATCAGACCAGAATTCAAAATCTGGAGAATATGCTTGCTGCAGAGAGGTGCTCTGATGGAGAATCAGCTGAGACATTCATCACACGGATCAAGAATCTACGTGATCAGATGGCGGCGGTTGGGATTACAAAGACTAGCGAAGAGTTGGCCAGAAGGTGCATTCGGATCCTTCCACAAAAGTACGATGCGTTGGTCACGACACTCAACACGCAGGTAAGAAATCCACCCCTCACTTTTGAAGAGTTCAGCGCGATGCTTCTAGAGGAGGAGATGCGAATGAAGACCCGCGATGGCGGAAGTGATGCAGCATTCTCAACCACATCCAAAGGGAAGGGTGGAGAGAAGAAGAATGGTAAGAAGAAGAAGTTTTCAGGTAAGTGCCACTACTGCAACAAAAGCGGTCACATGATCAAGGATTGCAGAAAGAAGCAGCAGGACGAAAAGAACGGCACTACACAGTCTTCTTCGAAAGGCAAGGAATCTGCCAACACAGTTGAAACTGAGTTGGAGCTATGGGTTGCAATTGAAGAAATATGCTCCTCAACAGAAGTTTCAACAACGAATGATTCGTGGCTCCTTGATAGTGGAGCGTCCCGTCACATGACCAGAAAGAAGGACTGGTATAGCTCTTTCAAGCCTCTACAAGAGCCCATGAACGTGACGGTCGGTAATAATGCAAAATGCCCTGTGGAAGGTACAGGTACTATTTTCTTACATGGTCTCAGAGCTCAGGCTATCTGAGTAACGACTTTATTGCAAGTTCAACGAGCTTTGTTAGCAAAGGCTACTAGGAGTGATGGCTGCACCAACCCCGTTGCGAATTCGTCCACCTGCGTTCAATGAAGGCAAGCTCGATGGGACGAATTATACTTTGTGGAAATTCAAGATCAGCGCGATCTTGGATTCATATGAGCTTCTGGATACTGTTCTGGGATTGGAAGAACCGGTTGGATCACCGAATCCAAACAACCCCAATGTCATAATGCCACCGAATGCAGATCTTCTTCGGGCATGGAAACGAAGGAACGCAGATGCACTCTGCGCTCTTGTTACCAGTTCAAGTGATTCTGTTTTGACTCTGATTCAGCATACAGACAAGGCAAGTGAGGCTTGGAACATACTGAAAGGTCAGTATGAAACGCGGAATCAGACCAGAATTCAAAATCTGGAGAATATGCTTGCTGCAGAGAGGTGCTCTGATCGAGAATCAGCTGAGACATTCATCACACGGATCAAGAATCTACGTGATCAGATGGCGGCGGTTGGGATTACAAAGACTAGCGAAGAGTTGGCCAGAAGGTGCATTCGGATCCTTCCACAAAAGTACGATGCGTTGGTCACGACACTCAACACGCAGGTAAGAAATCCACCCCTCACTTTTGAAGAGTTCAGCGCGATGCTTCTAGAGGAGGAGATGCGAATGAAGACCCGCGATGACGGAAGTGATGCAGCATTCTCAACCACATCCAAAGGGAAGGGTGGAGAGAAGAAGAATGGTAAGAAGAAGAAGTTTTCAGGTAAGTGCCACTACTGCAACAAAAGCGGTCACATGATCAAGGATTGCAGAAAGAAGCAGCAGGACGAAAAGAACGGCACTACACAGTCTTCTTCGAAAGGCAAGGAATGTGCCAACACAGTTGAAACTGAGTTGGAGCTATGGGTTGCAATTGAAGAAATATGCTCCTCAACAGAAGTTTCAACAACGAATGATTCGTGGCTCCTTGATAGTGGAGCGTCCCGTCACATGACCAGAAAGAAGGACTGGTATAGCTCTTTCAAGCCTCTACAAGAGCCCATGAACGTGACGGTCGGTAATAATGCAAAATGCCCTGTGGAAGGTACAGGTACTATTTTCTTACATGGTATCAGAGCTCAGGCTATCTGAGTAACGACTTTATTGCAAGTTCAACGAGCTTTGTTAGCAAAGGCTACTAGGAGTGATGGCTGCACCAACCCCGTTGCGAATTCATCCACCTGCCTTCAATGAAGGCAAGCTCGATGGGACGAATTATACTTTGTGGAAATTCAAGATCAGCGCGATCTTGGATTCATATGAGCTTCTGGATACTGTTCTGGGATTGGAAGAACCGGTTGGATCACCGAATCCAAACAACCCCAATGTCATATCGCCACCGAATGCAGATCTTCTTCAGGCATGGAAACGAAGGAACGCAGATGCACTCTGCGCTCTTGTTACCAGTTCAAGTGATTCTGTTTTGACTCTGATTCAGCATACAGACAAGGCAAGTGAGGCTTGGAACATACTGAAAGGTCAGTATGAAACGCGGAATCAGACCAGAATTCAAAATCTGGAGAATATGCTTGCTGCAGAGAGGTGCTCTGATGGAGAATCAGCTGAGACATTCATCACACGGATCAAGAATCTACGTGATCAGATGGCGGCGGTTGGGATTACAAAGACTAGCGAAGAGTTGGCCAGAAGGTGCATTCGGATCCTTCCACAAAAGTACGATGCGTTGGTCACGACACTCAACACGCAGGTAAGAAATCCACCCCTCACTTTTGAAGAGTTCAGCGCGATGCTTCTAGAGGAGGAGATGCGAATGAAGACCCGCGATGACGGAAGTGATGCAGCATTCTCAACCACATCCAAAGGGAAGGGTGGAGAGAAGAAGAATGGTAAGAAGAAGAAGTTTTCAGGTAAGTGCCACTACTGCAACAAAAGCGGTCACATGATCAAGGATTGCAGAAAGAAGCAGCAGGACGAAAAGAACGGCACTACACAGTCTTCTTCGAAAGGCAAGGAATGTGCCAACACAGTTGAAACTGAGTTGGAGCTATGGGTTGCAATTGAAGAAATATGCTCCTCAACAGAAGTTTCAACAACGAATGATTCGTGGCTCCTTGATAGTGGAGCGTCCCGTCACATGACCAGAAAGAAGGACTGGTATAGCTCTTTCAAGCCTCTACAAGAGCCCATGAACGTGACGGTCGGTAATAATGCAAAATGCCCTGTGGAAGGTACAGGTACTATTTTCTTACAAGAAAAACAGAGAAAGGGATTATGCTATTGGTCATTTATGTTGATGATTTGATCATCACAGGTGATAGTGATGAAGATATCCTTTATGTGAAAATGCTATTGAGGTAGAAGTTTGAGATGAAGGATTTGGGAGAGCTGCATTATTTCTTGGGCATTGAGGTGATTAGATCACCAAGTGGGATACAGCTCTTGCAGAGGCAGTATGGATTGGACATGCTATCCAAATATAGGATGACAGGCTGTAAGCCTATTTCAGTTCCCTTGGAGCAGAATGTGAAGCTGAGCACAGATGCAGGTGAGCTTTTGGAAGACCCTACTATGTACAGACGCATAGTAGGAAGTTTGATTTATATGACCATTACCAGGCCAGATCTAAGCTATGCTATTGGATTGGTAAGTCAGTTTATGCAGGCTCCAAGGAAACCGCATTTGGATGCGGCTAGACGCATACTCAGGTATGTGAAGTCCACATTGCAGTATGGACTATTTTATGATGTTGGGGTTCGGATACAGTTGCATGGATACACTGATGCTGATTGGGCTGGTAGTATTTCTGATAGACGATCTACCAGTAGATATGTGTTCTCTTTTGGGAGTGCTGCAGTCACTTGGAGCAGCAAGAAACAGCCTACAGTTGCCTTGTCAAGCACAGAGGCTGAGTACAGGGGTGCAGCAATGGCTGCATGTGAGGTAGCTTGGTTGCATAAGCTACTCTATGATATGCATCAGTCTACAGATGGGCCAGTTGTCATTTATTGTGACAACATGAGCTGTATACACTTGGCAAATAACCCAGTCTATCATGCTAGAACAAAGCACATTGAGGTGCATTATCACTATGTGCGGGAGAAGGTTTTACTAGGTCTTATTGATCTAGTTTATGTCAGCACAGAGGATCAGGTAGCTGACATATTCACGAAGGCATTGGGTGCAGAGAAGCTGCGCAAGTTCAGAGATCTGCTTGGTGTGCAGGAATTGGGATTGAGCTCGAGGGGGAGTGTTGAGATATCGAGCGCGATATGCCAGGGTGACCGTTGTGCATTTATGTCACCGACTTGTTAGCTACAGATGCGGTTGGTACACCGCCCACGAATAATAGCTGGATGACAACTATCCTTATCTACACTAGTTTGTGGCTCAGTTAGTATGCCACCTTAGTTGAGTTTGGTTTGAGACCCACATATAGGATTCTTCTATTTCTTTGTACTAGAGTTCTTTTGGCTTTCACAACTAAGAAGAGGAAAACTGTTTTCAGCCTCCACCTTTGTGTGTATTCCCCCATTGTGCATGTGAGAAATCCGCAAGTGAGACTCCTTCCCTCTCTCCCACTATCTTCACAGAGCGGGGGTGTAGGGGAGGCGAGAGGTGGGAGGGGGGCGATCCTGGCGGCGGCGGCGACCGCCAGGGGGAGGCGAGAGGGAGGGGAGGGAGGGGAGGGAGAGAGAGAGAGGAGGGAGGAGGGAGCGGGGGGCAGCAAGGTAGGGGGGAGCGGGGGCGGCAGGGTAGGGGAAGGCGAGAGGCGGGAGGGGGGGTGGTCCTGGTGGCCGCGGCCGCCAGGGGGAGGCGAGCGGGAGGGGGGAAGGCAAGAGGCAGGAGGGGAGGGGGAGGCGAGAGGCGAGCAAGAGGCGGGAGGGGGGGAGAGGCGAGCGGGAGGGGGGGAGGCGAGGAGCGGGAGGGCGGCATCCTGGCAGCCACAACCACCAGGGGAGGCGAG